>NW_026602176.1:0-23471 GCF_029448725.1 Salvelinus fontinalis | reverse complement strand
CCTCCCCTACGCTCACTGCCTCCTCCACTACGCTCACTTCCTCCTCCACTACGCTCACTGCCTCCTCCCCTACGCTCACTGCCTCGCCCCCTACGCTCACTGCCTCCTCCCCTATGCTCACTGCCTCCTCCCCTACGCTCACTGCCTCCACCACTACGCTCACTGCCTCCTCCCCTACCCTCACTGCCTCCTCCCCTACCCTCACTTCCGCCTCCCCCACGCTCACTGCCTCCTACCCTCACTGCCTCCTCCCCTACCCTCAATTCCTCCTCCCCTACGCTCACTGCCTCCTCCCCTACGCTCACTTCCACCTCCCCTACCCTCACTGCCTCGTCCCCTACGCTCACTGCCTCGTCCCCTACGCTCACTGCCTCGTCCCCTACGCTCACTGCCTCCCCCCCTACCCCCACTGCCTCCTCCACTACGCTCACTGCCTCCTCCCCTACCCTCACTGTCTCCTCCCCTACCCTCACTGCCTCATCCCCTATGCTCACTGCCTCCTCCCCTACGCTCACTGCCTCATCCCCTACGCTCACTGCCTCCTCCCCTACGCTCACTGCCTCGTCCCCTACGCTCACTCCCTCCTCCCCTACGCTCACTGCCTCCTCCCCTACCCTCACTGCCTCCTCCACTAAACTCACTGCCCCCTCCCCTACGCTCACTGCCTCCTCCCCTACGCTCACTGCCTCCTCCCCTACCCTCACTGCCTCCTCCCCTACCCTCACTGCCCCCTCCCCTACGCTCACTGCCTCGTCCCCTACGCTCACTGCCTCGTCCCCTACGCTCACTGCCTCCTCCCCTACGCTCACTGCCTCGTCCCCTACGCTCACTGCCTCCTCCCCTACGCTCACTGCCTCGTCCCCTACGCTCACTGCCTCCTCCCCTACCCTCACTGCCTCCTCCCCTATGCTCACTTCCTCCTCCCCTACCCTCACTGCATCCTCCACTACGCTCACTGCCTCCTCCCCTACCCTCACTGCCTCCTCCACTACTCTGACTGCCTCGTCTCCTACCCTTACTGCATACTCCCCTAGGCTCATTGCCTTGTCCCCTAACCTCATTGCTCCATTCCCTACACTCACTGCCTCCTCCCCTACGCTCACTGCCTCCTCCCCTACGCTCACTACCTCGCCCCCTACGCTCACTGCCTCCTCCCCTATGCTCACTGCCTCCTCCCCTACGCTCACTGCCTCCTCCCCTACGCTCACTGCCTCCTTCCCTACGCTCACTGCCTCCTCCCTTACGCTCACTGCCTCCTCCCCTTCGCTCACTGCCTCCTTCCCTACGCTCACTGCCTCCTCCACTACGCTCACTTCCTCCTCCCCTACCCTCACTGCCTCCTCCCTTACCCTCACTGCCTCCTCCCCTACCCTCACTGCCTCCTCCCCTACCCTCACTGCCTCGTCCCCTACTCTCACTTCCTCCTCCCCTACTCTCACTTCCTCCTCCCCTACTCTCACTGCCTCCTCCCCTACGCTCACTGCCTCCTCCCCTACCCTCACTGCCTCCACCACCACGCTCACTGCCTCCTCCCCTACCCTCACTGCCTCCTCCCCTACCCTCACTTCCGCCTCCCCTACGCTCACTGCCTCCTCCCCTACCCTCACTGCCTCGTCCCCTACCCTCACTGCCTCCTCCTCTATCCTCACTGCCTCCTCCCCTACCATCACTGCCTCCTCCCCTACGCTCACTGCCTCCTCCACTACACTCACTGCCCCCTCCCCTACGCTCACTGCCTCGTCCCCTACGCTCACTGCCTCGTCCCCTACGCTCACTGCCTCGTCCCCTACGCTCACTGCCTCCCCCCCTACCCCCACTGCCTCCTCCACTACGCTCACTGCCTCCTCCCCTACCCTCACTGTCTCCTCCCCTACCCTCACTGCCTCATCCCCTATGCTCACTGCCTCCTCCCCTACGCTCACTGCCTCATCCCCTACGCTCACTGCCTCCTCCCCTACGCTCACTGCCTCGTCCCCTACGCTCACTCCCTCCTCCCCTACGCTCACTGCCTCCTCCCCTACCCTCACTGCCTCCTCCACTAAACTCACTGCCTCCTCCCCTACGCTCACTGCCTCCTCCCCTACGCTCACTGCCTCCTCCCCTACCCTCACTGCCTCCTCCCCTACCCTCACTGCCCCCTCCCCTACGCTCACTGCCTCGTCCCCTACGCTCACTGCCTCGTCCCCTACGCTCACTGCCTCCTCCCCTACGCTCACTGCCTCGTCCCCTACGCTCACTGCCTCCTCCCCTACGCTCACTGCCTCGTCCCCTACGCTCACTGCCTCCTCCCCTACCCTCACTGCCTCCTCCCCTATGCTCACTTCCTCCTCCCCTACCCTCACTGCATCCTCCACTACGCTCACTGCCTCCTCCCCTACCCTCACTGCCTCCTCCACTACTCTGACTGCCTCGTCCCCTACCCTTACTGCATACTCCCCTAGGCTCATTGCCTTGTCCCCTAACCTCATTGCTCCATTCCCTACACTCACTGCCTCCTCCCCTACGCTCACTGCCTCCTCCCCTACGCTCACTGCCTCGCCCCCTACGCTCACTGCCTCCTCCCCTATGCTCACTGCCTCCTCCCCTACGCTCACTGCCTCCTCCCCTACGCTCACTGCCTCCTTCCCTACGCTCACTGCCTCCTCCCTTACGCTCACTGCCTCCTCCCCTTCGCTCACTGCCTCCTTCCCTACGCTCACTGCCTCCTCCACTACGCTCACTTCCTCCTCCCCTACCCTCACTGCCTCCTCCCTTACCCTCACTGCCTCCTCCCCTACCCTCACTGCCTCCTCCCCTACCCTCACTGCCTCGTCCCCTACTCTCACTTCCTCCTCCCCTACTCTCACTTCCTCCTCCCATACTCTCACTGCCTCCTCCCCTACGCTCACTGCCTCCTCCCCTACCCTCACTGCCTCCACCACCACGCTCACTGCCTCCTCCCCTACCCTCACTGCCTCCTCCCCTACCCTCACTTCCGCCTCCCCTACGCTCACTGCCTCCTCCCCTACCCTCACTGCCTCGTCCCCTACCCTCACTGCCTCCTCCTCTATCCTCACTGCCTCCTCCCCTACCATCACTGCCTCACCCCCTACGCTCACTGCCTCCTCCACTACACTCACTGCCCCCTCCCCTACGCTCACTGCCTCGTCCCCTACGCTCACTGCCTCCTCCCCTACGCTCACTGCCTCCTCCCCTACGCTCATTGCCTCCTCCACCACGCTCACTGCCTCCTCCCCTACGCTCACTGCCTCCTCCCCTACCCTCACTGCCTCCTCCCCTACGCTCACTCCCTCGCCCCCTACGCTCACTGCCTCCTCCCCTACGCTCACTGCCTCGTCCCCTACACTCACTGCCTCCTCCACCACGCTCACTGCCTCCTCCCCTACCCTCACTGCCTCCTCCCCTACCCTCACTGCCTACTCCCCTACGCTCACTGCCTCGTCCCCTACACTCACTGCCTCGTCCACTACCCTCACTACCTCCTCCCCTACCCTCACCGCCTACTCCACTACGCTCACTGCCTCCTCCCCTACCCTCACTGCCTCCTCCCTTACCCTCACTGCCTCCTCCCCTACCCTCACTGCCTCCTCCCCTACCCTCACTGCCTCCTTCCCTACCCTCACTGCCTCGTCCCCTGCTCTCACTGCCTCCTCCCCTACTCTCACTGCCTCCTCCCCTACGCTCACTGCCTCCTCCCCTACCCTCACTGCCTCCTCCCCTACCCTGACTGCCTCCACCACCACGCTCACTGCCTCCTACCCTCACTGCCTCCTCCCCTACCCTCAATTCCTCCTCCCCTACGCTCACTGCCTCGCCCCCTACGCTCACTGCCTCCTCCCCTATGCTCACTGCCTACTCCCCTACGCTCACTGCCTCCTTCCCTACGCTCACTGCCTCCTCCCTTACGCTCACTGCCTCCTCCCCTTCGCTCACTGCCTCCTTCCCTACGCTCACTGCCTCCTCCACTACGCTCACTTCCTCCTCCCCTACCCTCACTGCCTCCTTCCCTACCCTCACTGCCTCCTCCCCTACCCTCACTGCCTCGTCCCCTACTCTCACTTCCTCCTGCCCTACTCTCACTGCCTCCTCCCCTACGCTCACTGCCTCCTCCCCTACCCTCACTGCCTCCACCACCACGCTCACTGCCTCCTCCCCTACCCTCACTGCCTGCTCCCCTACCCTCACTTCCGCCTCCCCTACGCTCACTGCCTCTCCCCTACCCTCACTGCCTCGTCCCCTACCCTCACTGCTTCCTCCTCTATCCTCACTGCCTCCTCCCCTACCATCACTGCCTCCTCCCCTACGCTCACTGCCTCCTCCACTACACTCACTGCCCCCTCCCCTACGCTCACTGCCTCGTCCCCTACGCTCACTGCCTCCTCCCCTACGCTCACTGCCTCCTCCCCTACGCTCACTGCCTCCTCCACCACGCTCACTGCCTCCTCCCCTACGCTCACTGCATCCTCCCCTACCCTCACTGCCTCCTCCCCTACGCTCACTCCCTCGCCCCCTACGCTCACTGCCTCCTCCCCTACGCTCACTGCCTCCTCCCCTACGCTCACTGCCTCCTCCCCTACGCTCACTCCCTCGCCCCCTACGCTCACTGCCTCCTCCCCTACGCTCACTGCCTCGTCCCCTACGCTCACTGCCTCCTCCACCACGCTCACTGCCTCCTCCCCTACCCTCACTGCCTCCTCCCCTACCCTCACTGCCTACTCCCCTACGCTCACTGCTTCGTCCCCTACACTCACTGCCTCGTCCACTACCCTCACTACCTCCTCCCCTACCCTCACTGCCTCGTCCCCTACCCTTACTGCATACTCCCCTAGGCTCATTGCCTTGTCCCCTAACCTCATTGCTCCATTCCCTACACTCACTGCCTCCTCCCCTACGCTCACTGCCTCCTCCCCTACGCTCACTGCCTCGCCCCCTACGCTCACTGCCTCCTCCCCTATACTCACTGCCTCATCCCCTACGCTCACTGCCTCCTCCCCTACGCTCACTGCCTCCTTCCCTACGCTCACTGCCTCCTCCCTTACGCTCACTGCCTCCTCCCCTTCGCTCACTGCCTCCTTCCCTACGCTCACTGCCTCCTCCACTACGCTCACTTCCTCCTCCCCTACCCTCACTGCCTCCTCCCTTACCCTCACTGCCTCCTCCCCTACCCTCACTGCCTCCTCCCCTACCCTCACTGCCTCGTCCCCTACTCTCACTTCCTCCTCCCCTACTCTCACTTCCTCCTCCCCTACTCTCACTGCCTCCTCCACTACGCTCACTGCCTCCTCCCCTACCCTCACTGCCTCCTCCCCTACGCTCACTGCCTCGCCCCCTACGCTCACTGCCTCCTCCCCTATGCTCACTGCCTCCTCCCCTACGCTCACTGCCTCCTCCCCTACCCTCACTTCCGCCTCCCCTACGCTCACTGCCTCCTCCCCTACCCTCACTGCCTCGTCCCCTACCCTCACTGCCTCCTCCTCTATCCTCACTGCCTCCTCCCCTACCATCACTGCCTCCTCCCCTACGCTCACTGCCTCCTCCACTACACTCACTGCCCCCTCCCCTACGCTCACTGCCTCGTCCCCTACGCTCACTGCCTCCTCCCCTACGCTCACTGCCTCCTCCCCTACGCTCACTGCCTCCTCCACCACGCTCACTGCCTCCTCCCCTACGCTCACTGCCTCCTCCCCTACCCTCACTGCCTCCTCCCCTACGCTCACTCCCTCGCCCCCTACGCTCACTGCCTCCTCCCCTACGCTCACTGCCTCGTCCCCTACGCTCACTGCCTCCTCCACCACGCTCACTGCCTCCTCCCCTACCCTCACTGCCTCCTCCCCTACCCTCACTGCCTACTCCCCTACGCTCACTGCCTCGTCCCCTACACTCACTGCCTCGTCCACTACCCTCACTACCTCCTCCCCTACCCTCACCGCCTACTCCACTACGCTCACTGCCTCCTCCCCTACCCTCACTGCCTCCTCCCTTACCCTCACTGCCTCCTCCCCTACCCTCACTGCCTCCTCCCCTACCCTCACTGCCTCCTTCCCTACCCTCACTGCCTCGTCCCCTGCTCTCACTGCCTCCTCCCCTACTCTCACTGCCTCCTCCCCTACGCTCACTGCCTCCTCCCCTACGCTCACTGCCTCCTCCCCTACCCTCACTGCCTCCTCCCCTACCCTCACTGCCTCCACCACCACGCTCACTGCCTCCTACCCTCACTGCCTCCTCCCCTACCCTCAATTCCTCCTCCCCTACGCTCACTGCCTCGCCCCCTACGCTCACTGCCTCCTCCCCTACGCTCACTGCCTCCTCCCCTACGCTCACTGCCTCCTCCCCTACGCTCACTGCCTCCTTCCCTACGCTCACTGCCTCCTCCCTTACGCTCACTGCCTCCTCCCCTTCGCTCACTGCCTCCTTCCCTACGCTCACTGCCTCCTCCACTACGCTCACTTCCTCCTCCCCTACCCTCACTGCCTCCTTCCCTACCCTCACTGCCTCCTCCCCTACCCTCACTGCCTCGTCCCCTACTCTCACTTCCTCCTGCCCTACTCTCACTGCCTCCTCCCCTACGCTCACTGCCTCCACCACCACGCTCACTGCCTCCTCCCCTACCCTCACTGCCTGCTCCCCTACCCTCACTTCCGCCTCCCCTACGCTCACTGCCTCCTCCCCTACCCTCACTGCCTCGTCCCCTACCCTCACTGCTTCCTCCTCTATCCTCACTGCCTCCTCCCCTACCATCACTGCCTCCTCCCCTACGCTCACTGCCTCCTCCACTACACTCACTGCCCCCTCCCCTACGCTCACTGCCTCGTCCCCTACGCTCACTGCCTCCTCCCCTACGCTCACTGCCTCCTCCCCTACGCTCACTGCCTCCTCCACTACGCTCACTGCCTCCTCCCCTACGCTCACTGCATCCTCCCCTACCCTCACTGCCTCCTCCCCTACGCTCACTCCCTCGCCCCCTACGCTCACTGCCTCCTCCCCTACGCTCACTGCCTCCTCCCCTACGCTCCCTCCCTCGCCCCCTACGCTCACTGCCTCCTCCCCTACGCTCACTGCCTCGTCCCCTACGCTCACTGCCTCCTCCACCACGCTCACTGCCTCCTCCCCTACCCTCACTGCCTCCTCCCCTACCCTCACTGCCTACTCCCCTACGCTCACTGCTTCGTCCCCTACACTCACTGCCTCGTCCACTACCCTCACTACCTCCTCCCCTACCCTCTCTGCCTCCTCCACTACGCTCACTGCCTCCTCCCCTACCCTCACTGCCTCCTCCCTTACCCTCACTGCCTCCTCCCCCTTACCCTCACTGCCTCCTCCCCTACCCTCACTGCCTCCTTCCCTACCCTCACTGCCTCGTCCCCTGCTCTCACTGCCTCCTCCCCTACTCTCACTGCCTCCTCCCCTACGCTCACTGCCTCCTCCCCTACCCTCACTGCCTCCTCCCCTACCCTCACTGCCTCCACCACCACGCTCACTGCCTCCTACCCTCACTGCCTCCTCCCCTACCCTCAATTCCTCCTCCCCTACGCTCACTGCCTCCTCCCCTACGCTCACTGCCTCCTCCCCTACGCTCACTGCCTCGTCCCCTACGCTCACTGCCTCCTCCCCTACGCTCACTGCCTCGTCCCCTACGCTCACTGCCTCCTCCCCTACCCTCACTGCCTCCTCCCCTATGCTCACTTCCTCCTCCCCTACCCTCACTGCCTCCTCCACTACGCTCACTGCCTCCTCCCCTACCCTCACTGCCTCCTCCCCTACGCTCACTGCCTCGCCCCCTACGCTCACTGCCTCCTCCCCTATGCTCACTGCCTCCTCCCCTACGCTCACTGCCTCCTCCCCTACGCTCACTGCCTCCTCCCCTACGCTCACTGCCTCCTTCCCTACGCTCACTGCCTCCTCCCTTACGCTCACTGCCTCCTCCCCTTCGCTCACTGCCTCCTTCCCTACGCTCACTGCCTCCTCCACTACGCTCACTTCCTCCTCCCCTACCCTCACTGCCTCCTCCCTTACCCTCACTGCCTCCTCCCCTACCCTCACTGCCTCCTCCCCTACCCTCACTGCCTCGTCCCCTACTCTCACTTCCTCCTCCCCTACTCTCACTGCCTCCTCCCCTACGCTCACTGCCTCCTCCCCTACCCTCACTGCCTCCACCACCACGCTCACTGCCTCCTCCCCTACCCTCACTGCCTCCTCCCCTACCCTCACTTCCGCCTCCCCTACGCTCACTGCCTCCTCCCCTACCCTCACTGCCTCGTCCCCTACCCTCACTGCCTCCTCCTCTATCCTCACTGCATCCTCCCCTACCATCACTGCCTCCTCCCCTACGCTCACTGCCTCCTCCACTACACTCACTGCCCCCTCCCCTACGCTCACTGCCTCGTCCCCTACGCTCACTGCCTCCTCCCCTACGCTCACTGCCTCCTCCCCTACGCTCACTGCCTCCTCCACCACGCTCACTGCCTCCTCCCCTACGCTCACTGCCTCCTCCCCTACCCTCACTGCCTCCTCCCCTACGCTCACTCCCTCGCCCCCTACGCTCACTGCCTCCTCCCCTACGCTCACTGCCTCGTCCCCTACGCTCACTGCCTCCTCCACCACGCTCACTGCCTCCTCCCCTACCCTCACTGCCTCCTCCCCTACCCTCACTGCCTACTCCCCTACGCTCACTGCCTCGTCCCCTACACTCACTGCCTCGTCCACTACCCTCACTACCTCCTCCCCTACCCTCACCGCCTACTCCACTACGCTCACTGCCTCCTCCCCTACCCTCACTGCCTCCTCCCTTACCCTCACTGCCTCCCCCCCTACCCTCACTGCCTCCTCCCCTACCCTCACTGCCTCCTTCCCTACCCTCACTGCCTCGTCCCCTGCTCTCACTGCCTCCTCCCCTACTCTCACTGCCTCCTCCCCTACGCTCACTGCCTCCTCCCCTACCCTCACTGCCTCCTCCCCTACCCTCACTGCCTCCACCACCACGCTCACTGCCTCCTACCCTCACTGCCTCCTCCCCTACCCTCAATTCCTCCTCCCCTACGCTCACTGCCTCGCCCCCTACGCTCACTGCCTCCTCCCCTATGCTCACTGCCTCCTCCCCTACGCTCACTGCCTCCTCCCCTACGCTCACTGCCTCCTTCCCTACGCTCACTGCCTCCTCCCTTACGCTCACTGCCTCCTCCCCTTCGCTCACTGCCTCCTTCCCTACGCTCACTGCCTCCTCCACTACGCTCACTTCCTCCTCCCCTACCCTCACTGCCTCCTTCCCTACCCTCACTGCCTCCTCCCCTACCCTCACTGCCTCGTCCCCTACTCTCACTTCCTCCTGCCCTACTCTCACTGCCTCCTCCCCTACGCTCACTGCCTCCTCCCCTACCCTCACTGCCTCCACCACCACGCTCACTGCCTCCTCCCCTACCCTCACTGCCTGCTCCCCTACCCTCACTTCCGCCTCCCCTACGCTCACTGCCTCCTCCCCTACCCTCACTGCCTCGTCCCCTACCCTCACTGCCTCCTCCTCTATCCTCACTGCCTCCTCCCCTACCATCACTGCCTCCTCCCCTACGCTCACTGCCTCCTCCACTACACTCACTGCCCCCTCCCCTACGCTCACTGCCTCGTCCCCTACGCTCACTGCCTCCTCCCCTACGCTCACTGCCTCCTCCCCTACGCTCACTGCCTCCTCCACCACGCTCACTGCCTCCTCCCCTACGCTCACTGCATCCTCCCCTACCCTCACTGCCTCCTCCCCTACGCTCACTCCCTCGCCCCCTACGCTCACTGCCTCCTCCCCTACGCTCACTGCCTCCTCCCCTACGCTCACTCCCTCGCCCCCTACGCTCACTGCCTCCTCCCCTACGCTCACTGCCTCGTCCCCTACGCTCACTGCCTCCTCCACCACGCTCACTGCCTCCTCCCCTACCCTCACTGCCTCCTCCCCTACCCTCACTGCCTACTCCCCTACGCTCACTGCTTCGTCCCCTACACTCACTGCCTCGTCCACTACCCTCACTACCTCCTCCCCTACCCTCTCTGCCTCCTCCACTACGCTCACTGCCTCCTCCCCTACCCTCACTGCCTCCTCCCTTACCCTCACTGCCTCCTCCCCCTTACCCTCACTGCCTCCTCCCCTACCCTCACTGCCTCCTTCCCTACCCTCACTGCCTCGTCCCCTGCTCTCACTGCCTCCTCCCCTACTCTCACTGCCTCCTCCCCTACGCTCACTGCCTCCTCCCCTACCCTCACTGCCTCCTCCCCTACCCTCACTGCCTCCACCACCACGCTCACTGCCTCCTACCCTCACTGCCTCCTCCCCTACCCTCAATTCCTCCTCCCCTACGCTCACTGCCTCCTCCCCTACGCTCACTGCCTCCTCCCCTACGCTCACTGCCTCGTCCCCTACGCTCACTGCCTCCTCCCCTACGCTCACTGCCTCGTCCCCTACGCTCACTGCCTCCTCCCCTACCCTCACTGCCTCCTCCCCTATGCTCACTTCCTCCTCCCCTACCCTCACTGCCTCCTCCACTACGCTCACTGCCTCCTCCCCTACCCTCACTGCCTCCTCCACTACTCTGACTGCCTCGTCCCCTACCCTTACTGCATACTCCCCTAGGCTCATTGCCTTGTCCCCTAACCTCATTGCTCCATTCCCTACACTCACTGCCTCCTCCCCTACGCTCACTGCCTCCTCCCCTACGCTCACTGCCTCGCCCCCTACGCTCACTGCCTCCTCCCCTATGCTCACTGCCTCCTCCCCCACGCTCACTGCCTCCTCCCCTACGCTCACTGCCTCCTTCCCTACGCTCACTGCCTCCTCCCTTACGCTCACTGCCTCCTCCCCTTCGCTCACTGCCTCCTTCCCTACGCTCACTGCCTCCTCCACTACGCTCACTTCCTCCTCCCCTACCCTCACTGCCTCCTCCCTTACCCTCACTGCCTCCTCCCCTACCCTCACTGCCTCCTCCCCTACCCTCACTGCCTCGTCCCCTACTCTCACTTCCTCCTCCCCTACTCTCACTGCCTCCTCCCCTACGCTCACTGCCTCCTCCCCTACCCTCACTGCCTCCACCACCACGCTCACTGCCTCCTCCCCTACCCTCACTGCCTCCTCCCCTACCCTCACTTCCGCCTCCCCTACGCTCACTGCCTCCTCCCCTACCCTCACTGCCTCGTCCCCTACCCTCACTGCCTCCTCCTCTATCCTCACTGCCTCCTCCCCTACCATCACTGCCTCCTCCCCTACGCTCACTGCCTCCTCCACTACACTCACTGCCCCCTCCCCTACGCTCACTGCCTCCTCCCCTACGCTCACTGCCTCCTCCCCTATGCTCACTGCCTCCTCCCCTACGCTCACTGCCTCCTCCACCACGCTCACTGCCTCCTCCCCTACGCTCACTGCCTCCTCCCCTACCCTCACTGCCTCCTCCCCTACCCTCACTGCCTCCTCCTCTATCCTCACTGCCTCCTCCCCTACCATCACTGCCTCCTCCCCTACGCTCACTGCCTCCTCCACTACACTCACTGCCTCGTCCCCTACCCTCACTGCCTCCTCCTCTATCCTCACTGCCTCCTCCCCTACCATCACTGCCTCCTCCCCTACGCTCACTGCCTCCTCCACTACACTCACTGCCCCCTCCCCTACGCTCACTGCCTCCTCCCCTACGCTCACTGCCTCCTCCCCTACGCTCACTGCCTCGTCCCCTACCCTCACTGCCTCCTCCTCTATCCTCACTGCCTCCTCCCCTACCATCACTGCCTCCTCCCCTACGCTCACTGCCTCCTCCACTACACTCACTGCCTCCTCCCCTACGCTCACTGCCTCCTCCACTACACTCACTGCCCCCTCCCCTACGCTCACTGCCTCCTCCCCTACGCTCACTGCCTCCTCCCCTACGCTCACTGCCTCCTCCCCTACGCTCACTGCCTCCTCCCCTACGCTCACTGCCTCCTCCACCACGCTCACTGCCTCCTCCCCTACCCTCACTGCCTCGTCCCCTACCCTCACTGCCTCCTCCTCTATCCTCACTGCCTCCTCCCCTACCATCACTGCCTCCTCCCCTACGCTCACTGCCTCCTCCACTACACTCACTGCCTCCTCCCCTACGCTCACTGCCTCCTCCACTACACTCACTGCCCCCTCCCCTACGCTCACTGCCTCCTCCCCTACGCTCACTGCCTCCTCCCCTACGCTCACTGCCTCCTCCCCTACGCTCACTGCCTCCTCCACCACGCTCACTGCCTCCTCCCCTACGCTCACTGCCTCCTCCCCTACCCTCACTGCCTCCTCCCCTACGCTCACTCCCTCGCCCCCTACGCTCACTGCCTCCTCCCCTACGCTCACTGCCTCGTCCCCTACGCTCACTGCCTCCTCCACCACGCTCACTGCCTCCTCCCCTACCCTCACTGCCTCCTCCCCTACCCTCACTGCCTACTCCCCTACGCTCACTGCCTCGTCCCCTACACTCACTGCCTCGTCCACTACCCTCACTACCTCCTCCCCTACCCTCACCGCCTACTCCACTACGCTCACTGCCTCCTCCCCTACCCTCACTGCTTCCTCCCTTACCCTCACTGCCTCCTCCCCTACCCTCACTGCCTCCTCCCCTACCCTCACTGCCTCCTCCCCTACCCTCACTGCCTCCACCACCACGCTCACTGCCTCCTACCCTCACTGCCTCCTCCCCTACCCTCAATTCCTCCTCCCCTACGCTCACCGCCTCGCCCCCTACACTCACTGCCTCCTCCCCTATGCTCACTGCCTCCTCCCCTTCGCTCACTGCCTCCTCCCCTACGCTCACTGCCTCCTTCCCTACGCTCACTGCCTCCTCCCTTACGCTCACTGCCTCCTCCCCTTCGCTCACTGCCTCCTTCCCTACGCTCACTGCCTCCTCCACTACGCTCACTTCCTCCTCCACTACGCTCACTTCCTCCTCCCCTACCCTCACTGCCTCCTCCCTTACCCTCACTGCCTCCTCCCCTACCCTCACTGCCTCCTCCCCTACCCTCACTGCCTCGTCCCCTACTCTCACTTCCTCCTGCCCTACTCTCACTGCCTCATCCCCTACGCTCACTGCCTCCTCCCCTACCCTCACTGCCTCCACCACCACGCTCACTGCCTCCTCCCCTACCCTCACTGCCTCCTCCCCTACCCTCACTTCCGCCTCCCCTACGCTCACTGCCTCCTCCCCTACCCTCACTGCCTCGTCCCCTACCCTCACTGCCTCCTCCTCTATCCTCACTGCCTCCTCCCCTACCATCACTGCCTCCTCCCCTACGCTCACTGCCTCCTCCACTACACTCACTGCCTCCTCCCCTACGCTCACTGCCTCGTCCCCTACGCTCACTGCCTCCTCCCCTACGCTCACTGCCTCCTCCCCTACGCTCACTGCCTCCTCCACCACGCTCACTGCCTCCTCCCCTACGCTCACTGCATCCTCCCCTACCCTCACTGCCTCCTCCCCTACGCTCACTCCCTCGCCCCCTACGCTCACTGCCTCCTCCCCTACGCTCACTGCCTCCTCCCCTACGCTCACTGCCTCCTCCCCTACGCTCACTGCCTCCTCCCCTACGCTCACTGCCTCGTCCCCTACGCTCACTGCCTCCTCCACCACGCTCACTGCCTCCTCCCCTACCCTCACTGCCTCCTCCCCTACCCTCACTGCCTACTCCCCTACGCTCACTGCTTCGTCCCCTACACTCACTGCCTCGTCCACTACCCTCACTACCTCCTCCCCTACCCTCTCTGCCTCCTCCACTACGCTCACTGCCTCCTCCCCTACCCTCACTGCCTCCTCCCTTACCCTCACTGCCTCCTCCCCCTTACCCTCACTGCCTCCTCCCCTACCCTCACTGCCTCCTTCCCTACCCTCACTGCCTCGTCCCCTGCTCTCACTGCCTCCTCCCCTACTCTCACTGCCTCCTCCCCTACGCTCACTGCCTCGTCCCCTACCCTCACTGCCTCCTCCCCTACCCTCACTGCCTCCACCACCACGCTCACTGCCTCCTACCCTCACTGCCTCCTCCCCTACCCTCAATTCCTCCTCCCCTACGCTCACTGCCTCCTCCCCTACGCTCACTGCCTCCTCCCCTACGCTCACTGCCTCGTCCCCTACGCTCACTGCCTCCTCCCCTACGCTCACTGCCTCGTCCCCTACGCTCACTGCCTCCTCCCCTACCCTCACTGCCTCCTCCCCTATGCTCACTTCCTCCTCCCCTACCCTCACTGCCTCCTCCACTACGCTCACTGCCTCCTCCCCTACCCTCACTGCCTCCTCCCCTACGCTCACTGCCTCGCCCCCTACGCTCACTGCCTCCTCCCCTACGCTCACTGCCTCCTCCCCTACGCTCACTGCCTCCTCCCTTACGCTCACTGCCTCCTTCCCTACGCTCACTGCCTCCTCCCTTACGCTCACTGCCTCCTCCCCTTCGCTCACTGCCTCCTCCCCTTCGCTCACTGCCTCCTTCCCTACGCTCACTGCCTCCTCCACTACGCTCACTTCCTCCTCCCCTACCCTCACTGCCTCCTCCCTTACCCTCACTGCCTCCTCCCCTACCCTCACTGCCTCCTCCCCTACCCTCACTGCCTCGTCCCCTACTCTCACTTCCTCCTCCCCTACTCTCACTGCCTCCTCCCCTACCCTCACTGCCTCCTCCCCTACCCTCACTGCCTCCACCACCACGCTCACTGCCTCCTCCCCTACCCTCACTGCCTCCTCCCCTACCCTCACTTCCGCCTCCCCTACGCTCACTGCCTCCTCCCCTACCCTCACTGCCTCGTCCCCTACCCTCACTGCCTCCTCCTCTATCCTCACTGCATCCTCCCCTACCATCACTGCCTCCTCCCCTACGCTCACTGCCTCCTCCACTACACTCACTGCCCCCTCCCCTACGCTCACTGCCTCGTCCCCTACGCTCACTGCCTCCTCCCCTACGCTCACTGCCTCCTCCCCTACGCTCACTGCCTCCTCCACCACGCTCACTGCCTCCTCCCCTACGCTCACTGCCTCCTCCCCTACCCTCACTGCCTCCTCCCCTACGCTCACTCCCTCGCCCCCTACGCTCACTGCCTCCTCCCCTACGCTCACTGCCTCGTCCCCTACGCTCACTGCCTCCTCCACCACGCTCACTGCCTCCTCCCCTACCCTCACTGCCTCCTCCCCTACCCTCACTGCCTACTCCCCTACGCTCACTGCCTCGTCCCCTACACTCACTGCCTCGTCCACTACCCTCACTACCTCCTCCCCTACCCTCACCGCCTACTCCACTACGCTCACTGCCTCCTCCCCTACCCTCACTGCCTCCTCCCTTACCCTCACTGCCTCCTCCCCTACCCTCACTGCCTCCTCCCCTACCCTCACTGCCTCCTTCCCTACCCTCACTGCCTCGTCCCCTGCTCTCACTGCCTCCTCCCCTACTCTCACTGCCTCCTCCCCTACGCTCACTGCATCCTCCCCTACCCTCACTGCCTCCTCCCCTACCCTCACTGCCTCCACCACCACGCTCACTGCCTCCTACCCTCACTGCCTCCTCCCCTACCCTCAATTCCTCCTCCCCTACGCTCACTGTTTCGCCCCCTACGCTCACTGCCTCCTCCCCTATGCTCACTGCCTCCTCCCCTACGCTCACTGCCTCCTCCCCTACGCTCACTGCCTCCTTCCCTACGCTCACTGCCTCCTCCCTTACGCTCACTGCCTCCTCCCCTTCGCTCACTGCCTCCTTCCCTACGCTCACTGCCTCCTCCCCTACGCTCACTGCCTCGTCCCCTACGCTCACTGCCTCCTCCCCTACCCTCACTGCCTCCTCCCCTATGCTCACTTCCTCCTCCCCTACCCTCACTGCCTCCTCCACTACGCTCACTGCCTCCTCCCCTACCCTCACTGCCTCCTCCCCTACGCTCACTGCCTCGCCCCCTACGCTCACTGCCTCCTCCCCTACGCTCACTGCCTCCTCCCCTACGCTCACTGCCTCCTCCCTTACGCTCACTGCCTCCTTCCCTACGCTCACTGCCTCCTCCCTTACGCTCACTGCCTCCTCCCCTTCGCTCACTGCCTCCTTCCCTACGCTCACTGCCTCCTCCACTACGCTCACTTCCTCCTCCCCTACCCTCACTGCCTCCTCCCTTACCCTCACTGCCTCCTCCCCTACCCTCACTGCCTCCTCCCCTACCCTCACTGCCTCGTCCCCTACTCTCACTTCCTCCTCCCCTACTCTCACTGCCTCCTCCCCTACCCTCACTGCCTCCTCCCCTACCCTCACTGCCTCCACCACCACGCTCACTGCCTCCTCCCCTACCCTCACTGCCTCCTCCCCTACCCTCACTTCCGCCTCCCCTACGCTCACTGCCTCCTCCCCTACCCTCACTGCCTCGTCCCCTACCCTCACTGCCTCCTCCTCTATCCTCACTGCATCCTCCCCTACCATCACTGCCTCCTCCCCTACGCTCACTGCCTCCTCCACTACACTCACTGCCCCCTCCCCTACGCTCACTGCCTCGTCCCCTACGCTCACTGCCTCCTCCCCTACGCTCACTGCCTCCTCCCCTACGCTCACTGCCTCCTCCACCACGCTCACTGCCTCCTCCCCTACGCTCACTGCCTCCTCCCCTACCCTCACTGCCTCCTCCCCTACGCTCACTCCCTCGCCCCCTACGCTCACTGCCTCCTCCCCTACGCTCACTGCCTCGTCCCCTACGCTCACTGCCTCCTCCACCACGCTCACTGCCTCCTCCCCTACCCTCACTGCCTCCTCCCCTACCCTCACTGCCTACTCCCCTACGCTCACTGCCTCGTCCCCTACACTCACTGCCTCGTCCACTACCCTCACTACCTCCTCCCCTACCCTCACCGCCTACTCCACTACGCTCACTGCCTCCTCCCCTACCCTCACTGCCTCCTCCCTTACCCTCACTGCCTCCTCCCCTACCCTCACTGCCTCCTCCCCTACCCTCACTGCCTCCTTCCCTACCCTCACTGCCTCGTCCCCTGCTCTCACTGCCTCCTCCCCTACTCTCACTGCCTCCTCCCCTACGCTCACTGCATCCTCCCCTACCCTCACTGCCTCCTCCCCTACCCTCACTGCCTCCACCACCACGCTCACTGCCTCCTACCCTCACTGCCTCCTCCCCTACCCTCAATTCCTCCTCCCCTACGCTCACTGTTTCGCCCCCTACGCTCACTGCCTCCTCCCCTATGCTCACTGCCTCCTCCCCTACGCTCACTGCCTCCTCCCCTACGCTCACTGCCTCCTTCCCTACGCTCACTGCCTCCTCCCTTACGCTCACTGCCTCCTCCCCTTCGCTCACTGCCTCCTTCCCTACGCTCACTGCCTCCTCCACTACGCTCACTTCCTCCTCCCCTACCCTCACTGCCTCCTTCCCTACCCTCACTGCCTCCTCCCCTACCCTCACTGCCTCGTCCCCTACTCTCACTTCCTCCTGCCCTACTCTCACTGCCTCCTCCCCTACGCTCACTGCCACCTCCCCTACCCTCACTGCCTCCACCACCACGCTCACTGCCTCCTCCCCTACCCTCACTGCCTGCACCCCTACCCTCACTTCCGCCTCCCCTACGCTCACTGCCTCCTCCCCTACCCTCACTGCCTCGTCCCCTACCCTCACTGCCTCCTCCTCTATCCTCACTGCCTCCTCCCCTACCATCACTGCCTCCTCCCCTACGCTCACTGCCTCCTCCACTACACTCACTGCCCCCTCCCCTACGCTCACTGCCTCGTCCCCTACGCTCACTGCCTCCTCCCCTACGCTCACTGCCTCCTCCCCTACGCTCACTGCCTCCTCCACCACGCTCACTGCCTCCTCCCCTACGCTCACTGCATCCTCCCCTACCCTCACTGCCTCCTCCCCTACGCTCACTCCCTCGCCCCCTACGCTCACTGCCTCCTCCCCTACGCTCACTGCCTCCTCCCCTACGCTCACTCCCTCGCCCCCTACGCTCACTGCCTCCTCCCCTACGCTCACTGCCTCCTCCCCTACGCTCACTGCCTCCTCCCCTACGCTCACTGCCTCCTCCCCTACGCTCACTGCCTCCTCCACCACGCTCACTGCCTCCTCCCCTACCCTCACTGCCTCCTCCCCTACCCTCACTGCCTCCTCCCCTACGCTCACTGCTTCGTCCCCTACACTCACTGCCTCGTCCACTACCCTCACTACCTCCTCCCCTACCCTCTCTGCCTCCTCCACTACGCTCACTGCCTCCTCCCCTACCCTCACTGCCTCCTCCCTTACCCTCACTGCCTCCTCCCCCTTACCCTCACTGCCTCCTCCCCTACCCTCACTGCCTCCTCCCCTATGCTCACTTCCTCCTCCCCTACCCTCACTGCCTCCTCCACTACGCTCACTGCCTCCTCCCCTACCCTCACTGCCTCCTCCCCTACGCTCACTGCCTCGCCCCCTACGCTCACTGCCTCCTCCCCTACGCTCACTGCCTCCTCCCCTACGCTCACTGCCTCCTCCCTTACGCTCACTGCCTCCTTCCCTACGCTCACTGCCTCCTCCCTTACGCTCACTGCCTCCTCCCCTTCGCTCACTGCCTCCTCCCCTTCGCTCACTGCCTCCTTCCCTACGCTCACTGCCTCCTCCACTACGCTCACTTCCTCCTCCCCTACCCTCACTGCCTCCTCCCTTACCCTCACTGCCTCCTCCCCTACCCTCACTGCCTCCTCCCCTACCCTCACTGCCTCGTCCCCTACTCTCACTTCCTCCTCCCCTACTCTCACTGCCTCCTCCCCTACCCTCACTGCCTCCTCCCCTACCCTCACTGCCTCCACCACCACGCTCACTGCCTCCTCCCCTACCCTCACTGCCTCCTCCCCTACCCTCACTTCCGCCTCCCCTACGCTCACTGCCTCCTCCCCTACCCTCACTGCCTCGTCCCCTACCCTCACTGCCTCCTCCTCTATCCTCACTGCATCCTCCCCTACCATCACTGCCTCCTCCCCTACGCTCACTGCCTCCTCCACTACACTCACTGCCCCCTCCCCTACGCTCACTGCCTCGTCCCCTACGCTCACTGCCTCCTCCCCTACGCTCACTGCCTCCTCCCCTACGCTCACTGCCTCCTCCACCACGCTCACTGCCTCCTCCCCTACGCTCACTGCCTCCTCCCCTACCCTCACTGCCTCCTCCCCTACGCTCACTCCCTCGCCCCCTACGCTCACTGCCTCCTCCCCTACGCTCACTGCCTCGTCCCCTACGCTCACTGCCTCCTCCACCACGCTCACTGCCTCCTCCCCTACCCTCACTGCCTCCTCCCCTACCCTCACTGCCTACTCCCCTACGCTCACTGCCTCGTCCCCTACACTCACTGCCTCGTCCACTACCCTCACTACCTCCTCCCCTACCCTCACCGCCTACTCCACTACGCTCACTGCCTCCTCCCCTACCCTCACTGCCTCCTCCCTTACCCTCACTGCCTCCTCCCCTACCCTCACTGCCTCCTCCCCTACCCTCACTGCCTCCTTCCCTACCCTCACTGCCTCGTCCCCTGCTCTCACTGCCTCCTCCCCTACTCTCACTGCCTCCTCCCCTACGCTCACTGCATCCTCCCCTACCCTCACTGCCTCCTCCCCTACCCTCACTGCCTCCACCACCACGCTCACTGCCTCCTACCCTCACTGCCTCCTCCCCTACCCTCAATTCCTCCTCCCCTACGCTCACTGTTTCGCCCCCTACGCTCACTGCCTCCTCCCCTATGCTCACTGCCTCCTCCCCTACGCTCACTGCCTCCTCCCCTACGCTCACTGCCTCCTTCCCTACGCTCACTGCCTCCTCCCTTACGCTCACTGCCTCCTCCCCTTCGCTCACTGCCTCCTTCCCTACGCTCACTGCCTCCTCCCCTACGCTCACTGCCTCGTCCCCTACGCTCACTGCCTCCTCCCCTACCCTCACTGCCTCCTCCCCTATGCTCACTTCCTCCTCCCCTACCCTCACTGCCTCCTCCACTACGCTCACTGCCTCCTCCCCTACCCTCACTGCCTCCTCCCCTACGCTCACTGCCTCGCCCCCTACGCTCACTGCCTCCTCCCCTACGCTCACTGCCTCCTCCCCTACGCTCACTGCCTCCTCCCTTACGCTCACTGCCTCCTTCCCTACGCTCACTGCCTCCTCCCTTACGCTCACTGCCTCCTCCCCTTCGCTCACTGCCTCCTTCCCTACGCTCACTGCCTCCTCCACTACGCTCACTTCCTCCTCCCCTACCCTCACTGCCTCCTCCCTTACCCTCACTGCCTCCTCCCCTACCCTCACTGCCTCCTCCCCTACCCTCACTGCCTCGTCCCCTACTCTCACTTCCTCCTCCCCTACTCTCACTGCCTCCTCCCCTACCCTCACTGCCTCCTCCCCTACCCTCACTGCCTCCACCACCACGCTCACTGCCTCCTCCCCTACCCTCACTGCCTCCTCCCCTACCCTCACTTCCGCCTCCCCTACGCTCACTGCCTCCTCCCCTACCCTCACTGCCTCGTCCCCTACCCTCACTGCCTCCTCCTCTATCCTCACTGCATCCTCCCCTACCATCACTGCCTCCTCCCCTACGCTCACTGCCTCCTCCACTACACTCACTGCCCCCTCCCCTACGCTCACTGCCTCGTCCCCTACGCTCACTGCCTCCTCCCCTACGCTCACTGCCTCCTCCCCTACGCTCACTGCCTCCTCCACCACGCTCACTGCCTCCTCCCCTACGCTCACTGCCTCCTCCCCTACCCTCACTGCCTCCTCCCCTACGCTCACTCCCTCGCCCCCTACGCTCACTGCCTCCTCCCCTACGCTCACTGCCTCGTCCCCTACGCTCACTGCCTCCTCCACCACGCTCACTGCCTCCTCCCCTACCCTCACTGCCTCCTCCCCTACCCTCACTGCCTACTCCCCTACGCTCACTGCCTCGTCCCCTACACTCACTGCCTCGTCCACTACCCTCACTACCTCCTCCCCTACCCTCACCGCCTACTCCACTACGCTCACTGCCTCCTCCCCTACCCTCACTGCCTCCTCCCTTACCCTCACTGCCTCCTCCCCTACCCTCACTGCCTCCTCCCCTACCCTCACTGCCTCCTTCCCTACCCTCACTGCCTCGTCCCCTGCTCTCACTGCCTCCTCCCCTACTCTCACTGCCTCCTCCCCTACGCTCACTGCATCCTCCCCTACCCTCACTGCCTCCTCCCCTACCCTCACTGCCTCCACCACCACGCTCACTGCCTCCTACCCTCACTGCCTCCTCCCCTACCCTCAATTCCTCCTCCCCTACGCTCACTGTTTCGCCCCCTACGCTCACTGCCTCCTCCCCTATGCTCACTGCCTCCTCCCCTACGCTCACTGCCTCCTCCCCTACGCTCACTGCCTCCTTCCCTACGCTCACTGCCTCCTCCCTTACGCTCACTGCCTCCTCCCCTTCGCTCACTGCCTCCTTCCCTACGCTCACTGCCTCCTCCACTACGCTCACTTCCTCCTCCCCTACCCTCACTGCCTCCTTCCCTACCCTCACTGCCTCCTCCCCTACCCTCACTGCCTCGTCCCCTACTCTCACTTCCTCCTGCCCTACTCTCACTGCCTCCTCCCCTACGCTCACTGCCACCTCCCCTACCCTCACTGCCTCCACCACCACGCTCACTGCCTCCTCCCCTACCCTCACTGCCTGCACCCCTACCCTCACTTCCGCCTCCCCTACGCTCACTGCCTCCTCCCCTACCCTCACTGCCTCGTCCCCTACCCTCACTGCCTCCTCCTCTATCCTCACTGCCTCCTCCCCTACCATCACTGCCTCCTCCCCTACGCTCACTGCCTCCTCCACTACACTCACTGCCCCCTCCCCTACGCTCACTGCCTCGTCCCCTACGCTCACTGCCTCCTCCCCTACGCTCACTGCCTCCTCCCCTACGCTCACTGCCTCCTCCACCACGCTCACTGCCTCCTCCCCTACGCTCACTGCATCCTCCCCTACCCTCACTGCCTCCTCCCCTACGCTCACTCCCTCGCCCCCTACGCTCACTGCCTCCTCCCCTACGCTCACTGCCTCCTCCCCTACGCTCACTCCCTCGCCCCCTACGCTCACTGCCTCCTCCCCTACGCTCACTGCCTCCTCCCCTACGCTCACTGCCTCCTCCCCTACGCTCACTGCCTCCTCCCCTACGCTCACTGCCTCCTCCACCACGCTCACTGCCTCCTCCCCTACCCTCACTGCCTCCTCCCCTACCCTCACTGCCTCCTCCCCTACGCTCACTGCTTCGTCCCCTACACTCACTGCCTCGTCCACTACCCTCACTACCTCCTCCCCTACCCTCTCTGCCTCCTCCACTACGCTCACTGCCTCCTCCCCTACCCTCACTGCCTCCTCCCTTACCCTCACTGCCTCCTCCCCCTTACCCTCACTGCCTCCTCCCCTACCCTCACTGCCTCGTCCCCTGCTCTCACTGCCTCCTCCCCTACTCTCACTGCCTCCTCCCCTACGCTCACTGCCTCCTCCCCTACCCTCACTGCCTCCTCCCCTACCCTCACTGCCTCCACCACCACGCTCACTGCCTCCTACCCTCACTGCCTCCTCCCCTACCCTCAATTCCTCCTCCCCTATGCTCACTGCCTCCTCCCCTACGCTCACTGCCTCCTCCCCTACGCTCACTGCCTCGTCCCCTACGCTCACTGCCTCCTCCCCTACGCTCACTGCCTCGTCCCCTACGCTCACTGCCTCCTCCCCTACCCTCACTGCCTCCTCCCCTATGCTCACTTCCTCCTCCCCTACCCTCACTGCCTCCTCCACTACGCTCACTGCCTCCTCCCCTACCCTCACTGCCTCCTCCACTACTCTGACTGCCTCGTCCCCTACCCTTACTGCATACTCCCCTAGGCTCATTGCCTTGTCCCCTAACCTCATTGCTCCATTCCCTACACTCACTGCCTCCTCCCCTACGCTCACTGCCTCCTCCCCTACGCTCACTGCCTCGCCCCCTACGCTCACTGCCTCCTCCCCTATGCTCACTGCCTCCTCCCCTACGCTCACTGCCTCCTCCCCTACGCTCACTGCCTCCTTCCCTACGCTCACTGCCTCCTCCCTTACGCTCACTGCCTCCTCCCCTTCGCTCACTGCCTCCTTCCCTACGCTCACTGCCTCCTCCACTACGCTCACTTCCTCCTCCCCTACCCTCACTGCCTCCTCCCTTACCCTCACTGCCTCCTCCCCTACCCTCACTGCCTCCTCCCCTACCCTCACTGCCTCGTCCCCTACTCTCACTTCCTCCTCCCCTACTCTCACTGCCTCCTCCCCTACCCTCACTGCCTCCACCACCACGCTCACTGCCTCCTCCCCTACCCTCACTGCCTCCTCCCCTACCCTCACTTCCGCCTCCCCTACGCTCACTGCCTCCTCCCCTACCCTCACTGCCTCGTCCCCTACCCTCACTGCCTCCTCCTCTATCCTCACTGCCTCCTCCCCTACCCTCACTTCCGCCTCCCCTATGCTCACTGCCTCCTCCCC
>NW_026602175.1:0-23478 GCF_029448725.1 Salvelinus fontinalis | reverse complement strand
CTTCGGGAACGGAGCAGATGGACCCACCTTTGATCTGA
Organism: Salvelinus fontinalis; assembly: GCF_029448725.1. Taxonomy (NCBI): domain Eukaryota; kingdom Metazoa; phylum Chordata; class Actinopteri; order Salmoniformes; family Salmonidae; genus Salvelinus; species Salvelinus fontinalis. The sequence continues at coordinate 23,440 of NW_026602175.1, read as the reverse complement.
GAGGCAGCTCAGGGAGACCACACTTTGGTAATGGAGCAGATGGACCCACCTTTGATCTGAGAGGCAGCGAGCCGAGTGGATACCACATCTCAAACCTAGTTTAAAAAAAAAGAGGTGAGCGAAACACGCAAAATTTAGTTTTTTAGAAAAGCCTCGTAGTGTGTATTCCTGTGTGAGGGGGGTACCTTGGAGGTGTAAACAGGGCCCAGTCAGGAGGCTCTGAGTGTGTATTCCTGTGTGGAGGTGTAAACAGGGCCCAGTCAGCTATCTGTGAACTGGATGAAAACTAGAATCTCTGTTTACTAGTTAAGACCATTTATGATATAATATAAGATAGTAAGGTGCACCTGTAATTGTTTTAAACCTGTAATTGTTTTAAACCTGGACCCCATTTTAGAAGTATTGAAAGATGTAAATGTATCAGTTGCATTATCCTAGGAAATAACCATGAAATAGAAATGTGAAAATATTCCTGCAGATTAAAATATTGTTCAAAAACAACTAATTGATTATGTATGTTTGGGAATAGCATTGTGTGACTGCGATATGAGAGTTGTGTGACTGCGTTATGAGAGTTGTGTGACTGATATGAGAGTTGTGTGACTGCGTTATGAGAGTTGTGTGACTGATATGAGAGTTGTGTGACTGCGTTATGAGAGTTGTGTGACTGATATGAGAGTTGTGTGACTGTGATATGAGAGTTGTGTGACTGTGATATGAGAGTTGTGTGACTGTGATATGGGAGTTGTGTGACTGTGATATGGGAGTTGTGTGACTGCGATATGAGAGTTGTGTGACTGCGTTATGAGAGTTGTGTGACTGTGATATGTGAGTTGTGTGACTGTGATATGAGAGTTGTGTGACTGTGATATGGGAGTTGTGTGACTGCGATATGAGAGTTGTGTGACTGCGTTATGAGAGTTGTGTGACTGCGATATGTGAGTTGTGTGACTGCGATATGAGAGTTGTGTGACTGTGATATGAGAGTTGTGTGACTGTGATATGAGAGTTGTGTGACTGTGATATGAGTTGTGTGACTGTGATATGTGAGTTGTGTGACTGTGATATGAGAGTTGTGTGACTGTGATATGAGAGTTGTGTGACTGTGATATGAGAGTTGTGTGACTGTGATATGTGAGTTGTGTGACTGCGATATGAGAGTTGTGTGACTGTGAAATGTGAGTTGTGTGACTGCGTTATGAGAGTTGTGTGACTGAGTCTTAATCAGAAGTTTGGATAGTAACATAGAGATCTATAGTTCCTCACAGAGATCTATAGTTCCTCACAGAGATCTATAGTTCCTCACAGAGGTCTATAGTTCCTCACAGAGGTCTATAGTTCCTCACAGAGGTCTATAGTTCCTCACAGAGATCTATAGTTCCTCACAGAGGTCTATAGTTCCTCACAGAGATCTATAGTTCCTCACAGAGATCTATTTTTCCTCACAGAGATCTATATAGTTCCTCACAGAGATCTATAGTTCCTCACAGAGATCTATAGTTCGTCATATAGAAATATTCTGAATCAGATGATTGACATGTGGATAATAAGCTTTGAAAGAACGTTCTGTTACTTCACTGCCATCATAGAAGATCACGGGGTGGTATTGAGAGGGGATGATAGTTTAGAAAGCAGCGGAAGGTCTATAGTTCCTGGGAGGCTTGATTTTGCCGTGGTCTCTGGGAGGTTAGGGAACCGTTGAATTCCAGTCATTGTCCGGGAAACAAACATATATTTTTTGGGTTCCGCTGTGAGTATGTTTGGAGAGCTGCTTCGTAGCTATGGAGAGTCCTTGAAAAAGCAAATGGAATGGTTGTCATGAGTACCTGAGAATTTCTTACGTTTTATATGGATTCTGTGAATATATGTAACGGTCGTCATAGTCGTTCTCCTCATGGATCGGAACAACACGCAGAGTGGGTAGTGCTCATGATAATTTATTAAATCGAAACTGAACACTAACATGAAACAAAATAACAAAATGAATACAACCGACAACAGTCCCGTGTGGCACGAATACAAACACGGAAACAAACACCCACAAAACACACGTGAAACCCAGGCTGCCTAAGTATGATTCTCAATCAGGGACAACGATTGACAGCTGCCTCTGATTGAGAATCATACCCGGCCGAACACAAACATCCCAACATAGAAAATCACACATAGACAAACCCACCCAACTCACGCCCTGACCAACTAAATAAATACAAGACAAAAGAAAACAGGTCAGGAACGTGACAATATATGAAAATAAGATGAATTGTATGTGTGTATAATCGATTACTAGAGATTTGATAAAGTAATACTGGGAATATAATTAGATAAAATTTAAACAACCCATATGTAGACGAATGTAGGTTTTGAGTTGGTATCTTTAATGGATCATTTGATAAAGATGAGGTTTAAGCATTATTAAACTGTCTACAAAGTCTGGGCAGTTGTCTCAAACTGATGGGAGTGTGTCCACTTTAAAGATGAAACTATAAAACGCTTATTGGATTTTCTCCGTCCGGGTACTACATTTGAAATAAACTGCACTTAAGTCCTGAAAATTTAGGGGGGGGGGGGGGTTCTTCCCAATATGAGAGGAGTTGCTATATTTATTGAATAAACCTTTTTCCATAAAGTTAGAGTGAACCCCACCTTCTAAGAAGTTCTTTGAAGAACCTCGTGGGGCTGTTTTTCATTGACCAAGAACCCTACGGTTCTTAGGGGATCTGAGAACAACTCCAGTTGAACCCTTCATTTTTAGAGTTGTAGTCGGCTCTATTTACTCTCAGATTCAACACATGCTGATTAGCATCAACGATCAAGTCAGCTGCTGCTGCTCCAATACAGTATGAGGTGAGACGGTGAACTGATGTTGAACCGGGCAGTCAGCTGCTGCTGCTCCAATACAGTATGAGGTGAGACGGTGAACTGATGTTGAACTGGGCAGTCAGTCATTCATTCTGTACTATGAGTCTATCAAATCAAATTGTATTAGTCACATGCGCCGAATACAACAGGTGTAGTGAAATGCTTACAGTGAATCCTTAGAGTGAAATGCTGACTTACAAGCCCCTAACCAACAATGCAGTTTTAAAAAGTACAAATAAGAATAAGAAATAAAAGGAACAAGTAATTAAAGAGCAGAAGTTAAATATCAATAGCTAGACTATATACAGGGGGTACCGGTACAGAGTCAATGTGAAGACTATATACAGGGGGTACCGGTACAGAGTCAATGTGGAGACTATATACAGGGGGTACCGGTACAGATTCAAAGTGGAGGCTATATACAGGGGGTACTGGTACAGAGTCAATGTGGAGACTATATACAGGGGGTACCGTTACAGAGTCAATGTGGAGACTATATACAGGGGGTACCGTTACAGAGTCAATGTGGAGACTATATACAGGGGGTACCGGTACAGAGTCAATGTGAAGACTATATACAGGGGGTACCGGTACAGAGTCAATGTGGAGACTATATACAGGGGGTACTGGTACAGAGTCAATGTGGAGACTATATACAGGGGGTACCGTTACAGAGTCAATGTGGAGACTATATACAGGGGGTACCGTTACAGAGTCAATGTGGAGACTATATACAGGGGGTACCGGTACAGAGTCAATGTGAAGACTATATACAGGGGGTACCGGTACAGAGTCAATGTGGAGACTATATACAGGGGGTACTGGTACAGAGTCAATGTGGAGACTATATACAGGGGGTACCGTTACAGAGTCAATGTGGAGACTATATACAGGGGGTACCGTTACAGAGTCAATGTAGAGGTCCTGGATGGCAGGAAGCTTGGCCTCAGTGATGTACTGGGCTGTACGCACTACCCTCTGTAGTGCCTTGTGGTTGGAGGCCAAGCTGTTGGTATACCAGAAAGTGATGCAACCAGTCAGGATGCTCTCGATGGTGCAGCTGTAGAACCTTTTGAGGATCTGAGGACCCATGCTAAATCTTTTCAGTCTCCTGAGGGGGAATAGGTTTTGTCGTGCCGTCTTCACGATTGTCTTGGTGTGCTTGGACCGTGATTAGTTTGTTAGTGATGTGGACACCAGGGAACTTGAAGCTCTCAACCTGCTTCACTACAGCCCCGTCGATGAGAATGGGGGCGTGCTCGGTCCTCTTTTTCCTGTAGTCTACAATCACCTACTTTGTCTTGGTCACGTTGAGGGAGAGGTTGTTGTCCTGTTACCACACAGCCAAGTCTCTGACCTCCTCCCTATAGGCTGTCTCCTCGTTGTTGGTGATCACTGTTGTGGCATTGGCAAACTTAATGATGGTGTTGGAGTCGTGCCTGGCCATGCAGTCATGAGTGAACAAGGAGTACAGGAGGGGGCTGAGCACGCACCCCTGAGGGGCCACTGTGTTGAGGATCAGCATGGCGGATGTGTTGTTACCTACCCTTAAAAATCATGAGCTGGCGCACACCTAGAAAAATTGTTTGTGTGGAGGTGCTGACTAACGGCGAATAAACTATAAACTATCAAAATAAAGAAAGTCTCACACTCCACGTATAAACTCCCAGCAATTTAATGGGTATTTACCAACATTTCGGCATCACTGTGCCTTCCTCAGGGTGATGTCATGAATACTTGAACCAGGTTATGTAGACAAACAGTGCAATTAGTGTAACCAATGATAATAGTGAGGGGTGTGTCATAATGATTAAGGTAATTAAAATTAATTAGTGAAACTGTTAAAAAAATACTATAAAATAGTATATGGCATATTAAATATATTACTCTATTGTTATCATATAGAAACATCATGGAATATTGTACATCATATGAAACATTGTTTCATTCAATTTCACATAAGGATATTTCATATTTAAAAGTACAGAAGTCAGAACCCATCACCTGCTATGTAAAAGAGACAGAAGAATGCACAATGGTCAATGCTACCCGGGATCCTTGGGACAACGCTACCTAAACCCTTAATAAACCATTTTAAATGTCAACTTCTGTTTGTAGCGTGGTTCGTTCTGCGTTGTGTACGGTCTACCCGCAACCCCTACCGTAACCATTTTAAATGTCAAAGGCCCATCCTGGTAGATCTGAACCTAATGCAGCTTGGAGTGATCAGATGACAGAAGTCACATGTAGGTGCCAGGTGTAACTGAGGCCATAGATGCTCCATATCCATTACTTTGAGTGTTTTATATAATATGACAAATGTGTTTCTTTCTGTGTGGCAGGGGCAGTCAAGAAATGGAACGGCAAGGCCACAGAACATGACATAAGCAGAGCTGTGGGAGACCACCTCAAGCCCCTGGTAGAGCCGGGAGTGGTGTTTACCACTCCACCATGCCTTCAGTAGGCTGGAAAAGTGGGATTGATCTGTTTGATCCATGTATTAGTTTCAGTTTTCAGAAGTTGAATCCTTTAACATATTGTTGATTTCAACAAATGGACTGGGTTGGTTGAAAAGTGATACTGAACATACATACCATAGTGGAAGACATACTGAATTTACACTAAGATGGACCAAGATATGTGTTGCTTTGGCAAGAGTCTGTTGATTTGGTCAGTCATTGGGTTCATTTGTTTTGCAATATGTTCAAATCAAGCTTTATTTATACAGCACATTTCAGACATGGATGCAACACAATGGCTTCACAGGAAAAAACAATGAAAATAAACAGAAATATTGAGGATAAAAAACAGAATAACTGAAAAACTAATGAGCATTCTAAGTAAATGTCATCGATTAAAATATGAACAATTCACTGCAATATCCAACCCAAAATATCATGTCTTACTCCATTGTTTGATGTTACGTTCTCCAGCAAGAAAACCAACATTTTTCCTCAAACAGAAGATGGAATTAACAAAGAATCACTGATAACAACCACAACTAAACAGGTTCTAGGAGGGGCTCTGAAAGACACTATGGGGGTGTCCACTGGAAGTTTACTAGTAACAACAACTGGGACATAAAAGACACCCACCATGAGACCCATTAAATCTGCCCAAGAAGAGGCAAACAAAAGAAAAACCCACACCAAACTTAAAGCTAGGACACAAACCAAAAAGGTGGAGCAACTAAAAGGTGTTGACTCTCCACATCTATCAAGACAACTGGAGCACTGGCCCAGACACTCTTAAATAGAACCTGGACCAGCTCAGGTGAAATACCTTCCCACTAACGAGATGGACAAGCCAGCACAGGTGTAACACATACTTACTAACGAGGTGACACCAATCAGTGCGTCCTACGTGCCAACGAGCTAGACGTGCTAACGAGCTATACATGCTAACAAGCTATATGGGCGAGTCCAACCTCAAAACATAAATGGAAAAACCAAAGCCTGTAACACCTTCCCCCTTAAGACAACAAATATATCCTATATTTTTGTTGGACAAGTTTGCTCACCACCAACAGAAAACAATTTCCATTTCACATTATAATCAACTAAAATGCTTCACCAATATAAACATGGTGTCTACTGGCAGTCAACAATTAAAAACAAGAAAAAACACATATTTCTAATTAATAATATACAATCGTATAATAATATCGTATCTTTTCTCCTTTTTCTTTCTATAGACTCTCGTCTTCCTAAAACTCATTAGCTTCTAGAACTCCCTTCTTCCTAAAACCCACTAGCTTCTAGAACTCTCGTCCCCTTGGAACGAGCCCAAACAAAACTCATCTCCAATACGGAAAATCGTGCAGTCAAAATGAATTGTGATCCATGGCAACTCACTGGCAAAACACAAATCTTTTTGACTGCCCATTCTTGAGACAATCAGCAACCAAGTTGTCCTTACCACGGACGTGTCTGATTTCAAGAGGAAACTCCTGCAATATCCGTAGTAACTTTCCACCTCACTGCAGAGCTTCTCTCTCTTTTCAGGGTTCACTCGATAGGCATGTTGTTGGATCGGGGCCCAGTCCCCAATGTCATGCTCTAGTACATTTGGGTTGGCACATCTGAGAATGAACCCTGCTATTCTAAAAGAAGGGCAACAATGTCAATATATTTATACCCGAAAATTGTCAGTTGATTGCATAAATAATTATGATTACTAAAAGTTACATGAATTGTAAACATGAATTACCAAAACCAAATGTACACCCCATTGATAATATGTATTGTCAAAAAATTCACTTAATGGTAAGGCATGGTATAATAAAAAATGTAAAAAAAAATATTTGATTGCATAGTCTTATTTTCAACAACTTTTCAATTACACTGTGCTAGGTGGGATAGCCTCAATGTCAAAACACAGTTTTAACGTGTCCAAATCAATAACCAATATGCAGAAACAGTTTGGGATAAATTGAAAACCTAAACATAACATGTGCTATTTACACAAACATCTGCCACAATAATCATATTTCCAGAAAAGTTGTTTTGACAAGTAGCAATACATCACTGATATCAATTAGGGGGGAAATCCGGTTGTACGTGATGTTGGAATGCATTTAAATGTAGGGGTCGCTAAACAAAGGAACGCAACACTAATTTGTCATAACTAATCGATATCATGCTAAAATCATTTATGTGACAGGAGGGAGATGAGGTTGCACGTCCTGCTAAAACTAACAGCTCAAAAACCACACAGAATCTGGGAATAATGTGTCCTTACTAAATCACATAAATAGTACTCTTCCAATTCAGAGCCTGGATTTTCCCCCTGAGGCTAATATCCATATCATGTTGAAATCAATAGAACAGGGGACAAACGTTTAGGGTTCTACATTGTGACATCATTAAAATACTCCTACTACAATGTTAAAACATTCTACATTGTGACATCATTAAAATACTCCTACTACAATGTTAAAACATTCTACATTGTGACATTAATTCATTGATATCATGAAACAACTGCTTCATGTATTTTCTGATGTTTAGTCAGAGATCTTTTATCAGATTACCTCTGGTCACAGCTAAGAGGTTTCTCTCCTGTGTGTATTCTCTGGTGTTGTTTGACTGAGTAAAACTCTTCCCATATTGATCACAGCTATAAGATTTCTATTATGTGTGTTTTCTCTGGTGTACATTCAGCTGCCCAGATGTAACAAAACTCTTCACACATTGATTACAGCTATAAGGTTTCTCTCCTGTGTGTGTTCTCTGGTGTAAAGTCAGAGAGCCAGATGTAGTAAAACTCTTCCCACATTCATCACAGCTATACGGTTTCTCTCCTGTGTGTGTTCTCTGGTGCACTGTCAGATAGGCAGAAGTAGTAAAACTCTTCCCACATTCATCACAGCTATAAGGTTTCTCTCCTGTGTGTATTCTCTGGTGTACTGTCAGATAGCTAGATCTACCAAAACTCTTCCCACATTGAACACAGCTATAAGGTTTCTCTCCTGTGTGTGTTCTCTGGTGTAAAGTCAGATTTCTAGATGTAACAAAACTCTTCCCACATTGATCACAGCTATAAGGTTTCTCTCCTGTGTGTGTTCTCTGGTGTGTAGTCAGACTGCTAGATGTAGTAAAACTCTTCCCACATTGACCACAGCTATAAGATTTCTCTCCTGTGTGTATTCTCTGGTGTACTGTCAGATAGCTAGATCTACCAAAACTCTTCCCACATTGAACACAGCTATAAGATTTCTCTCCTGTGTGTATTCTCTGGTGTACTGTCAGATAGCTAGATCTACCAAAACTCTTCCCACATTGAACACAGCTATAAGGTTTCTCTCCTGTGTGTGTTCTCTGGTGTATGGTCAGATCTCCAGATTGACTAAAACTCTTCCCACATTGATCACAGCTATAAGATTTCTCTCCTGTGTGTATTCTCTGGTGTACTGTCAGATAGCTAGATCTACCAAAACTCTTCCCACATTGAACACAGCTATAAGGTTTCTCTCCTGTGTGTGTTCTCTGGTGTATTGTCAGATCTCCAGATTGACTAAAACTCTTCCCACATTGATCACAGCTATAAGGTTTCTCTCCTGTGTGTGTTCTCTGATGAATTTTAATGCCTGATGAGGTGAATCTCTTCCCACAGTCAGAGCAGCAGTGAGTTCTATTCCCTGTGGATCTCTGCAGGTGTTTATTGAGGTGTTCTGATCTGGAGAGACTCTTCTCTGCCTCGTCAGCATCATGAGGTTGTTGAGGCTCCCCAAAGGATCCACGATAGTCCCGTATCTCTCCTGTGTGAACAACAAAGTCAGATGATTAAAGGCCCACAACAGTGGAAATCCACTGTAAAAGGTGATGCCAACAGCGTAGCCATGATGTTTTTGACGTCTGTAATGAATGTTAAAATTATTTGACAATTGTCTTAAAATGAGCAAGAATAGTCATATTTTAGTAGTAAGATCGATGATTGTAGACTAGAAATAAGTTATTCATGTTGTTGAAACTCTAAGCAGTGTCAGACGACTTTTGGTCTCCAATAATGGCCCCTTTCTGTGTTTAATAAAATTGCGGAACAAGGGCGATGCGCACACAATTTGATTGCAGAAACACCTCCCTGCTAATGAGGAAACCGATAGTAATGGATGTAGTATATCTGCTAATGAGGAAACCACAAGTTATGGATGTAGTATATCTGCCTGGAGCAAAAATGGTGAGCAAAGCTTTTAGTTTTTCACAATGTATTCTGAATGTGAATGGGGGAAAACTCCGGGGAGTAACCTCTATTTCCAGGTTGATTATGAGTACATTTCACACTACTTTGGATTATAATTGTAAGGCTTGTTTGAATGTCCAGTTTAATATGTTTGAAGATTTATAAGTAATTATTGAAGAACCACGTTAATGACAGTATCCATTTGGGTGTTGTCAATAAAGTAAAGATTTTATTTGTATATTTCTCATATATATAGCAAAGCAGACCGACAAAAAAACAACAGAGTTACACGTGGGATAAACAAAAGTACAGTCAATAACACAATAGAAAAATCTATATACAGTGTGTGCAAATGGAGAAAGGAGGTAAGGCAATAAATAGGCCATAAAAGTGAAGTAATTACAATTTAGCAAATTAACACTGGAGTGATAGATGTGCAGATGATGATGTGCAAGTAGAAATACTGGTGTGCAAAAGAGCAAAAAAGTAAATAAAAACATGGGGATGAGGTAGGCAGTTGGATGGGCTATTTACAGATGGACTGTGTACAGCCGCAGCGATCGGTAAGCTGCTCAGATAGCTGATACTTAAAGTTAGAGAGGGAGATTTAAGTCTCCAACTTCAGCGATTTTTGCAATTCGTTCCAGTCATTGGCAGCAGACAAGTGGAAGGAAAGGCGGCCAAAGAGGTGTTGGTTTTGGGGATGACCAGTGAGATATAACTCCTGGAGCACGTGCTATGGGTGAGTGTTGCTATGGTGACCAGTGAGCTGAGTGAAGGCGGCCTAGCAAAGACTTATAGATGACCTGGAGCCAGTGGGTTTGGCGACGAATATGTAGTGAGGGCCAGCCGACGAGAGCATACAGGTCGCAGTGGTGGGTGGTATATGGGGCTTTGGTGACAAAACGGATGGTACTGTGATAGACTGCATCCAGGTCGCTGAGTAGAGTGTTGGAGGCTATTTTGAAAATGACATCGCTGAAGTCAAGGATCGGTAGGTTAGTCAGTTTTACAAGGGTATGTTTGGCAGCGTGAGTGACGGAGGCTTTTGCTGCGGAATAGGAAGGCGATTCTAGATGTAATTTTGGATTGGAAATGCTTAATATTAGTCTGGAAGGAGAGTTTACAGTCTAGCCAGACACCTAGGTATTTATAGTTGTCCATATATTCTAAGTCAGAACCGTCCAGAGTAGTGATACTGGACGGGCGGTTACGGGCAGCGGTTGGTTAAAGAGCATACATTTAGTTTTACTAGCGTTTAAGAGCAGTTGGAGGTCACGGAAGGAGTGTTGTATGGCATTGAAGCTCGTTTGGAGGTTTGTTAACACAGTGTCCAAAGAAGGGCCAGATGTATACAGAATGGTGTCGTCTGCATAGAGGTGGATCAAGGATTCACCCGCAGCAAGAGCAACATCATTGGTATATACAGAGAAAAGAGTCGGTCCGAGAATTGAACCCTGTGGTACCTCCATAGAGACTGCCAGAGGTCCGGACAACAGGCCCTCCGATTTGACATCCTGAACTCTTGTTTGATAAGTAGTTGGTGAACCAGGTATGGCATTGAAGTTCATTTGGAGGTTTGTTAGTTTGTTATTTGGTGAACCAGGTGAGTCAGTCATTTTGAGAAACGAAGGCTGTTGAGTCTGCCGATAAGAATACGGTGATTGACAAAGTCGAAAGCCTTGGCCAGGTTGATGAAGACGGCTACACAGTACTGTCTTTTATCGATGGCTGTTATGATATCCTTTAGTACCTTGAGCGTGGCTGAGGTGCACCCGTGACCAGCTCGGAAACTGGATTGCACAGCGGAGAAGGTACGGTAGGATTCAAAATGGTCAGTGATCTGTTTGATAATTAACTTGACTTTCAAAGACTTTAGAACGGCAGGGCAGGATGGATATAGGTCTGTAATAGTTTGGGTCTAGAGTGTCAACCCCTTCGAAGAGGATTAAAAGCGTGCAAAAAGTAAACTGCCTGTTACTCAGGCGCAGAAGCTAGGATATGCATATAACATGTAGATTTTGATATAAAACACTCTACGGTTTCCAAAACTGTTAAAATAATGTCTGTGAGTATAACAGAACTCATATGGCAGGCAAAAACCTGAGGAAATCCAACCAGGAAGTTGGAGATTGAGGGTTGTAGTTTTTCAATTTAATGACTTACTAATATACTGTGTCTATGGGGTCACTTCACACGCCTTCCAGCAGATGTCAACAGTCTTTAAAATGTTGTTTGAGGCTTCCATTGTGGAAAATGAGAGAATAAGAGCTGTTTGACGAGGGGGCTTCCTGAAGAACATTGGTGCACTCTCGCGCATTCCCGTGATGCTCGCCTTACTTTCTTTTTCTTCTGTAATTCTTCTGTAATACGCAATTGTCCGGTTGGATTATTATTGAAGATTTTTGATAAAAATATCCTAAAGATTGATTGTAAACAACGTTTGACATGTTTCTACGAACTTTGATGGTACTTTTTTGACTTTTCGTATTGATGTTCTGAGCGTGCCTGGTGCATTTGGAATAGTGAAGGGAACACCTGAACAAAACGGAGGATTTTGGACATAAATATGGACTTTATCGCACAAAACTAACATTTCTTGTGGAACTGAGAGTCTTTCGAGTGCATTCCACCGAAGATCAGCAAAGGTAAGTGAAGATTTATAACGCTGTTTCTGACTTTTGTTGATTCCACAACATGGCTGGTAACTGTATGGCTTGCTTTGTCTCTGAGCGCTGTACTCAGAATATTGAACAATGTGCTTTCGACGCTTTTTTGAAATCTGACACAGCGGATGCATTAAGAACAAGTTTATATTTAATTCCATGTAAAACACTTATATCTTTTATCAACGTTTATGATGAGTATTTCTGTCATTTGATGTGGCTCTCTGGAATTTCACAGGAGAGTTTTGGAGGCAAAGTATTTCTGAACATAACGCACCAATTTAAACTGAGGCTTTTGGATATAAATATGAACTTTATCGAACAAAACATACATGTGTAACATTGAGTCCTGGGAGTGTCATCTGAAGCAGATCGTCAAAGGTTAGTGATTCATTTTAGCTGTATTTCTGTTTTTTGTGACGCCTCTCCTTGCTTGTAAAATGGCTGTGTGGTTTTTCTTGTCCTGGCACTGTCCTAGCATAATCTAATGGTGTGCTTTCGTCGAAAAGCCTTTTTGAAATCGGACACTGTGGTTGGAATAACGAGAAGTGTTTCTTTAAAATGGTGTATAATACTTGTATGTTTGAGAAATTTGAATTATGAGATTTTTGTTATTTTGAATTTGGCGTCCTGCTATTTCAATGGCTGTGGTCGAGTTGGGACGCTAGCGTCCCACATACACAAGAGAGGTTAACCAAGTTTAATTCATCCCAAAGGGTCGTTAGAGCTGTAATTCAGACAACATGTTCTCACCATCACAAGTATATATACCCCACTTTGGACAATCCTCCTCTCCAATCCTTACATCTTCTGTGTCGACAGGAAGAGGGTAACAGGATACTAAACCCTTATTACTCCCTTCAGGGGATCTGACCTGACCTCAACCCTTCCTTCGCCTAATCCACAGATGTCCATCCACTTCCCCTATAGCAATCCTGTGATCTCCTCCCGTCCACCAAGCACATTCCACAGCCACTCTGTCTTTCTACAGATCTCACTCCTTTATATACTCTGCGTCTGATCTATCATGTCTTTAATATCTCAATGTTCAAAGTTTAGCCCGAATCCAGTCATAAAGTTACACTCCCTTTCAGTCAGTCAACTTCAGTAAAACATACCATGGGAAAATACAATCATTCCCCAACCGACCCAAACGGATACTAAATTAAACAGCCCCTGTCAGATCACCCAGACCTGACCCCGCAAGATGCGTCAGTTTAGTCAATTTATTCATTGTCTTTTGTTTGAAACACTCCTGTCAATGTTGAGTAAGGACGCACACCTGATTACCCATATAGTAGTAGGACTAGTCTACCTGGCCTGTGTGCAAATGTAGGCCTATAAATGTGCCCATTTGAGGATGTCTGATAGTATTTCTCATTGTCTTAACGCACCACCACTAATGAGCTGTGGAGCTTCTCAAAGTATTTTTTTTCTTCGCCTCAAACAGCAAGTAAACAAAGTCTAATCAAAATCAATTGCATACGACAATAGTTCCTCAAGTATTTTCGTAAAATATTTCCACTCGGCATGAAAGGAAAAAATGTAATTCTCTGATCCAGTGGAAATGTAATAAAATACCTGATTACTTCTTATCTTTTGCACAAATAGCCTACAGCTGTGTCTGTCCCAAACTCACTGGCGCGGGAAACTGAGGGCCCAGAATATTTTAGACAATGTCGCAAGCTTGCCATCACAAGTTTCGGGGGACCAAGTTGATAGTTGATACAATGTTTCAAGTTTGTTGTAGACAGGCCATGAGCAGCCAATGTGATTTCTAGGATATTTATTTTTATCAGGATATTTTCTATCTGCAGAATGCAATGTTTTTATTTTTTATGTCGGCTATTTTTTTTACATAGTTGGCAATAAAAGTTACTTTTAGATTTGTATAATTTTCATTTAGATTTAGATAGAATGTAGATTAATCACAGACAATGATTTTGAGATACTATTACAAATTAAATGAAACTGTTCCACAAAAATGTGCATATGAAAATCATAACTGGCACGCAGATCGGTAGAAATGGTCAGATACATTGTCTCTAAATGGAAAAGTTTGACGACCGCTGGTGTAGTTAATTACTGAAAACTTCAGGAGCATAACGACAGTATTTACAAAGTCCAGCAGCGGGAGGGAAGAGTTTTTCTCGGTTATATTGATGACTGGCTCCCTCGAGTAACTTGTGTATCTGTAATTATTTAATCAAACAGCATGCTTAGAGCATCAAACAACTTAAAGCAACAACTTTGAGAAGGGTTTAAAACAAAGGTTTCAAACCAATTCATGAATGTAATTACATCTAGGTATATGTCTTGCCTTTAAAGTAAGGGCATGAAAAAAATTGCTGAATATTATACAATGACTTATCAACAGCTCTAATAATTTCACCCCCACAGGAAATCTACACTGGTAATTCTAGAATATACTATATAGCCTAGAAACCTGGTTAAACTATCATTATGACATCATGGATGAATTCTAGAATATAATATATAGCCTAGAAACCTGGTTAAACTATCATTATGACATCATGGATGAATTCTAGAATATAATATATAGCCTAGAAACCTGGTTAAACTATCACTATGACATCATGGATGAATTCTAGAATATACACTATATATCCTAGAATTATGTTTAAAACAATAATTTTGACCTCATGGATGGCCAGTCTTTGTATTCATAGTGTAGTGAATTCAGGGGATAGCCTGAAGGTTGCTACAATGGCTTTCTCTATGAATTTGAGTGTGGTTACATTTCTCCAGCCCCCATCCCCCAGCTGTTTACCAAACCAAGTTTCTGAGCAGCCATTTTGTTGCGGTTTAAAAAATCGTTCCACCACTGTTTTGGTAATAAGAGAAATGTAACTACTTTCAAATTCATAGACAGACCATCCATGATATCAACATTATAGTTTTAACCATGTTGAGGCGATATGTTGGTTTACATTGTTTCTAAACATTAGAGTAAAAAAAGCTTATTTGGGGTTCTGATGGGGTACAACAGTTGAACTAAGCTCATGAGGCATGTGTTATATTCTTCAAGAATCAATGGCTATATATAAATAATTTAAAAGTCCAAAAATTGATGTAGCAATTGCAGATTTCCCCTTTAACGCCACACATCAGTTCAACAACTGCCGAGTTTGGTATTTAAGACAGTACTTACTAGTATCAGGACGCTGTTTCTCAAAACCATCTTATGGCTAATTTCATCGTTGGATGCCTTAAGATGCGTTTGGGAAACCGGCCTCAGACACCCAGTTTCCTCCTCGTCCTCCTTTTTCGATGTGACAGTCATCTCCCCTTCCTCCTCTTTCACTCCAAATACGGCATCCTCCCCTTTCTCTTCCTCTTCTTTTACTGAAACGTATTTCTCCTTCACTGTAACAGCCTCACCCTCTACTTCTTGTTTTACTGTGACATCCTCCTCTCCCTTCTCCTCTTTCACCAGAAAGATCAGAGCTTCTTTCTCCATCCAGCAGGTATTATCTTTAGCAGGAGAAGAGTAGCTTAGTGACCGCATGGTCGGGATGTTAGCTAGCTAGGCTAATGCTAACTTAACCAGTCCGCCAGCTGACTAATAACAACAACACCGTAAATATTAAATTAAATCGGATAACTAACTAGACGACAGAAGTGGTTTTAAAACACAGTGGCTAATAAAAAAACGAAAGCATCTAAAGAGCTTTATTGGTTCGGCTATTGTGTCCAGCAAGCTACCGAGGTGTCTGACTGTCTGTTGCTGCTGTTGAAAGAAGCGTTCCGTCCACTAGATTATACGTCACAGTAGCAGCGTCGCCTTAAATTCCCACACTGCTGACTGGATTGGGTAGTTGAGTAAAATGTATATTTAATTTTCAGACAAAAAGTTAAAGGGTAGGAACTAGAGACGTCGCTAGAACTAAAATATGAATTAGCCCCCCCTGAATAAATCAATATCAGTCTATATATTTTTTCTGTGATTTATTTCTTTCGTCAACCATTCCATCGCATCTTAAACTTCTTACTGGGGCGGCACTAGGACCGGGGGAGGCTGCTGCACTAGTGATTGTTAGACTTTCTTCAGCAAAGATGGCTGAAAGAAATAGTTCGAGAGAGGGGTACCACTACACAGAACTGAACTGGATCAAAGATGGTGGACAGAAATACTAGGAGAGAGGGGTACTCCTACACAAAACTGAACTGGATCAAAGATGGTGGACAACAGTACTAAGATGGAAGCAAATGTAAGGGATTATAACGTCAAAACGAATCATGCAAAAACATGCACAGTTGACAGGAATGTTAGTTAATGTAGAGACAAACGATTATGCATTTTTTTATCATAAAGTTCATTTCCAAAAATCGTGATTTAGCAAGCTAGCAGACTAGCTAACATTAGCCAGCTAGCTGACTAGCTAACATTAGCCAACTAGCTGACTAGCTAACATTAACCAGCTAGCTGACTAGCTAACATTAGCCAGCTAGCTGACTAGCTAACATTAGCCAGCTAGCTGGCTAGCTTTATGGGTGTTGTGACATGAGTATGAAATTGTAATTCTGGTTGTTTTAGGGACTCCTGAAACAACCAGCAAACCAGACTGTCGTTTTGGAAAACAGTGGATGTAAAGAATCTAGCTAGCTGAAGAATTTACTGCAAATTTAATGTACAATTTTGTAAGCTTTCCTTGCTGATATTTACCATGCAGATAGATGAAATTACGTAGCTAGCTATGTTCTTGCTTATTGTGCAGTGGATGATTAAAATCCCTGTATGCCCATGGATGTGTAGCTAGCTATCTAGCCGATCTGTGTATGGACCCAAACGTTTGGTATACATATTAGTTCAGAACCTAGCTATGAACCTCAGCTATCATAGCCAGTTGTATCAACTTCAAAACAGCCTGAATGACATTAATGAAGCCTATGGATTGAGTAGATTATAATATCATGTTGTGCCAAGGATGCAAGTCGTATATACATGTAGTTATTACCATGCATGAGATCCCCACATTGTAGCCTGTACATTTAATATATTCACTGATCATGTACTCTACCATGGCAAATAAAGGTGCAGTTTAGGTATGAATGTCTTTGAGATTATTTTTCAGTCATATCCAATACCAGGAGTATCAAATTCCAGTCTTTGAATGACGCTGTGTCTGCATGTATGTATTACAATTCAACAGTGTTTACCAATCTTGGTCCTGGGACATCAATGGTTACACATTGTAACTAATAGACTAGAAACAGGATTTAACTAGTTAATTCATATATACAGAAATATAATGAAATATAATGTTAAAAACAGAACACTACACTTCCTATGCATCATGTAAATACTCCAACACCGGTTCATCTCAACATCTAATGCCCTTCATCTGCATTGATCTGATAAACACAGGATAGGTGGAGTATTTCATCACATTACACTTCATTTCAACCAGTAGAGAATGTGAAACGCTTTATTGAAAAGCTCATTATCCAAGTGTTATAAATACAAGTTCAATCTGTCCTTCAATGCACATCTGTTGTGAATTATAAAAACAGAGGAAGAAAGAGGTGGTGGTGGGAGAGGTGTAAAAGACAGAAAGGGAAAGAGGTAAGCACATAGGAGCAGGGAAGGCAGCACATGATTAATGAATCACAGTGCTACATAAATATTCTCTCAGTTCATCACAATTACATAACAGTGTCTCTAGTCTTCCCAAAGGTTATCTTCAAAGCAGGTGAGGTGGCGATGATGGGACTGGGGGTTGGCATTCTCTCACATCAAAACATATCTGCAGACGAGAGACAGGTGGAGAGAGAGAGCATGTTTAAGCCTGGTGTTTTTATTTTTTATTCTAACATTGTTAGTCATCAATCAGGAGGTGAAATGCAAAACTGACCTTGGATCATTAACTCTGGGACTACTGCATCTCTCTGTATTTCAATGTAAAGCATCTCTTTAATAATACTTCTTGTATAATATAAACTGACCTGGGATCATTAACTCTGGGACTACTGCATCTCTCTGTATTTCAATGTAAAGCATCTCTTTAATAATACTTCTTGTATAATATAAACTGACCTGGGATCATTAACTCTGGGACTACTGCATCTATCTGTATTTCAATGTAAAGCATCTCTTTAATAATACTTCCTGTATAATATAAACTGACCTGGGATCATTAACTCTGGGACTACTGCATCTATCTGTATTTCAATGTAAAGCATCTCTTTAATAATACTTCCTGTATAATATAAACTGTCCTGGGATCATTAACTCTGGGACTACTGCATCTATCTGTATTTCAATGTAAAGCATCTCTTTAATAATACTTCCTGTATAATATAAACTGACCTGGGATCATTAACTCTGGGACTACTGCATCTATCTGTATTTCAATGTAAAGCATCTCTTTATAATACTTCCTGTTGTCCTGAACAAGTGACCTCTCACCTCTGACCATGCTGTGCCCTCTATGTAGCCAGTTCAGATGCAGGAGGGGTTCACCGACACAGCTGATATAACCTAGAGGATTTAGGGAGAAGGGGAGAGAGGGATGAAGTGAAGGAGAGAGACTGTTATTGAGAAAATAAGGTAGGTAAAGCCACAGTGTTCAACAGGAATCTGTGTGTGGCCTCACCTGGTGTCCACACCACACTAAGTGGCTGCAGAGTACTTTATGCTGAAAAACATGAACGGACGAACGAGGACAAACAATATAGCGTAGTTATAGAAATAAGGAAGTGTCTTACTATTCTCTATGGTTGGCCCTCTTGCCTATTCGTTGAAGGTGGAAGGAGCCACAGTTAAAGGGAGAGAAACTGTGAATTGAATAACTGCAGTTGACATTGCTAAGTAAATGGAAGAATACTCTTATTGCAATGTGAATGGCTCTTAAAAGAGCCTTTGGTTGTGCATAGTGTAGTCTATGGTGTTGCCAGGGAACAGCACCCTCTTAAAAGAGCCTTTGGTTGTGCATAGTGTAGTCTATGGTGTTGCCAGGGAACAGCACCCTCTTTGAAGAAGTAGGAGGTGAAGATCTCCCGAACACGGATTGCCTCTCTTGCTGCGTTGTTGGACCCCATCCTTGAAACATCCTGCAGAGCAGCAGACTCCTCCTCTGGGACACGGCGGCGATCTGCAGATCCCCTCCTGGTCCGCGTGTCCATCCTCATGAAGTTACGCAGGACACAGGTAGCCTTCACACATCTGAATTCCTCCAGGAGGCAGTCCCAGATGACCCTGGTCACCCAACCTTGCAGTGCCCTACACGGTAACTGTAGGCAATCGTTTTGAAGGAATCTCCAGTTACAAGGTATCTGTAGCAATATGGAAGACAATGTAATTATTAGACTGTTACATCACCAGGTCATTGTGGATTACTAAAGTATAATATCCCTGATAACAAATCATGATAACATTGGATTGATAGATGCATGGGCACACATATGTGCATGTGTAGCATGTGACAATAACAGGATCATATCAAGGATAGCATCACAAATGAATACATAAATACCACTTGAAGCTTGATAATGAGTTGATCATTTGAATCAGCTGTGCAGTGCTGAGGCAAAAACAACAATGTGCCTCTTTGAGTCCCCAGGACTGAGAACCACTGCTCTTCATTGGGACCTCTTCATATGTAGACTGGCTTTTCATAGCGCTCTTTATCTGAGGACAGAAAACCTCACAAGAAACACACTTCTTTATAGTCAAATTACACCACACTGAATATTATGTTACTATTATCTCCGTCCTCACTTCTAGGGACAGGAACTACACAAAAGTACCTGCCCTATCCAGAATAGCCTCCTCTCTCACTGACAGTTGGGGCTGCTATCCTTTCACCCTCCTCCATTGTTGGTAGCTAGCTACCTACAAATGCATTTGGAGTTAGTTTTTTACAGTGATAAATACATCAAGATAGCTAATATGAAGTTAGGTAGCTGGTGATATTTAATTCACTTAGCTATCTATCTATACAGACTGGTTACCTATTTAGATGTGATATGAAAGTATTGTGTGAAATTATTTTGATGTTAAAGTATTTTAAATTATTTTGATGTGATATGAAAGTATCGTGTGAAATAATTGTTATGTGATATGAAAGTATTATGTGAAATTATTTTGAGGAGTAACGGGGGCAAAAAATCAGCAGTAGAAACAATAACAAAGCGTACTCCCTGCCCGTTGAGAATCGATTCACATTTAGATGGAATATTTGACTATTTTAGCTGCCAGAGCCAGTCTACCTCTGAAAATAACATACAGTCCTTGGACCTTGAGGAGTAACGGGGGCAGCAATCAGCAGTAGAAACAATAACAAAGCGTACTCCCTGCCTGTTTCGGTAAAAAGCTGAGGGATGGGGCTGGAGAAATGCAACCATCCATGATACCAACATTATAGTTTTAACCATGTTTTGGGGATATACAGTGTTTGTTAATATTTACTGACAAACATTGGAGTAAAAAAAAGCTCATATTTTGGGTTCTGATGGGGTACGACAGTTGAACTAAGTTCATGAGGCATTTATAAGTGATTTCTTCAAGAAA
The DNA here is from genome assembly GCF_029448725.1 of Salvelinus fontinalis. NCBI lineage: Eukaryota > Metazoa > Chordata > Actinopteri > Salmoniformes > Salmonidae > Salvelinus > Salvelinus fontinalis. Next base: position 2,698 of record NW_026602175.1, on the reverse strand, counting down.
CAATGGGTACATATCATTAATGTATAAGTCCCAAAATGGATGTAACAACTGCTGATTGCCCCTTTAAGACTAAATATTGGGCTAATCTAATAGGAGATATTGAGGACTACAGTATTTCAGGCATTGTCATTGGATGCATTTGATCAATTGTTAACGTTTTGTTGATGGTCCACTCTTGATGTTCTACACGTTACAGTGTAGCTTCAGCCATTCCTACAGAACAACATTAAAGTGTAGAACCTCTTTACTGCATATTGGTTCAACGACTGCAGAGACGGTACTTACTGGTGTTAAATAGATCTCCAACCTCCTCTTCTTCCTCCAATGTGACAGTAATCTCCTCCTCCTCTTTCACTCCAAAAATTGCATCCTCCTCTCCTTTTACTGTAACATCCTCTTCCTCTTTCACTCTGAACGCGTCTTCCTCTTCTTTCACTGAAACGTCTTTCTCTTCTTCTTTCACGGTAACAACCTCAACTTGTTTTTGTATTGAAACAGCCTCCTCTTCGTCCTCCTCTTTCACGAGAACTTCTTTCTCCGTCCAGCAGACCTCCTCTTCTGTAGCAGGAGGAGAGTAGCTTAGTGAACTCATGGTCGGAGATGTTAGCTAGTTAGCATTAGCGACTAGCCTAGTTCTAAGCTAACTTAGCAAACAAGCTAGCTGACAAACAACGTAAACATATAATTAAATGGGCCAACAAGTACATACGACAGAAATGTGTTTAATACACAGCGACTAATATACACCAAAACAGTGTAAAGAGCGTGAATGTTGTAGCTGTGTTTGCTAGAAAGCTACCGAGGTGTCTGACTAGCTGTTGTTGAAGGAGCGTCCCGTCCACTAGATTATACGTCACACTGGCAGCATCGCCTGAACCTGAAAGACGCACATCGCCATCTGCTGACTGGAGTGGGTAACGCAGTTGAGGAACCAAACGTTTATTTTTCATTTATTTCATAAAAGTTTAATATTATATAAAGTCGTTCAAAGAGAAGCATGTGTTGATTGATTCGTGTTTAATGAGTGAGAATTTAAAACAACCTTTACACCCACTACATATTTGCATTGATCCATACTTCTGACATGGATCATTTTGACCCCAGAGGCATATCCCAAAATGTGGTTTATTCAATTCCTCCAAATTTTCATGACTTTGTCAATCGACTTGTTCTTATTAAATATAAATCATGGTTTAGTGTTTCTGTATCAATATGGACTTTTAACAAATTCAAATCCTTTGGAGTCATTTTGACCCCAGCCAAAAGCACCTTTGATAAATAGGACGTTTATTGACAATCAAAATCAAATCACATTTTATTGGTCACATACACGTGTTTAGCAGATGTTATTGGGGGTGTAGTGAAATGCTTGTGGTTCTAGCTCCGACAGTGCAGTAATATCTAACAATTAATATCTAACAATTTCACAACAGATACCCAATACACACACATCTAAGTATTTGAATCTAGGTTTCTCTGTAGACATTATCCATCCCACCAGAGGGTGGAGGGGCACCTGTATCAGTGGTTTTGATCAGATAGACACCTGCAGACACACAGTATAGTGCCTCCCATGTACTCTCCTATGATTGGACTTTCTATACCACGTGTCACGTGACTGTGTACAAAACTGCCAATGGTAGAAAACTCTGCCAGAGCTAGAAAACTCTGCCAGCTGTATACAGTGCATTCGTTAAGTATTCAGACCCCTTCACTTTTCCACATTCAGTTACATTACAGCCTTATTCTAAAATTGAATATTTTTCCCCACATCAATCTACACACAATACCCCATAATGACATCACAATACCACATAATGACAAACCAAAAACAGGTTTGTAAACATTTTTGCAAATGTATTTACTTAAGTATTCAGACCCTTTGCTATGAGACTCGAAATTGAGCTCAGATGCATCCTGATTCCATTGATCATCCTTGAGATGTTTCTCCAGCTTGATTGGAGTCCACTTGTGGTAAATTCAATTGATTAGACATGATTTGGAGAGGCACACACCTGTCTATATAAAGTCCCACAGTTTACAGTGCATGTCAGAGCAAAAACCAAGCCATGAGGTCAAAGGAATTGTCTGTAGAGCTCTGAGACAAGAATGTGTTGAGGCACAGATCTGGAGAAAATGTACCAAAAAATGTATGCAGCATTGAAGGTCCCCAAAAACACAGTGTCCGCCCTCATTCTTAAATGGAATAAGTTAGGAACCACCATTACTCTTCCTAGAGCTGGCTGCCCGGGCCAAACGGAGAAATCGGGGGAGAAGGGCCTTGGTCAAGGAGGTGACCAAAAACTCGATGGTCACTCTGACAGAGCTCCAGAGTTCCTCTGTGGAGATGGGAGAACCTTCCAGAAGGACAATCATCTCTGCAGTACTCCAACAAATCCGGCCTTTATGGTAGAGACCAGACGGAAGCTACTCCTCAGTAAAAGGCACATGATAGCCCTCGTGGAGTTTGCCAAAAGGCACCTAAAGGACTCTAACCATGAGAAACAAGATTCTCTGGTCTGATTAAACCAACTCTTTGGCCTGAATGTCATGTGTCATGTCTGGAGAAAATCGGTACCATCCCGGTGAAGCGGTGGTCATGGCAACATCATGCTATGATGTTTTTCAGCAGCAGTGCAAATTGTCCACTGGTTTTGGTGTAATTTCTCACCCATTTTGTCAGTAGGAAAGTTAATTT
>NW_026602174.1:0-23478 GCF_029448725.1 Salvelinus fontinalis | reverse complement strand
TGTATTAGATCTAAATATGCTGTGATAATGTATTAGATCTAAATATGCTGTGATAATGTATTAGATCTAAATATGCTGTGATAATGTATTAGATCTAAATATGCTGTGATAATGTATTAGATCTAAATATGCTGTGATAATGTATTAGATCTAAATATGCTGTGATAATGTATTAGATCTAAATATGCTGTGATAATGTATTAGATCTAAATATGCTGTGATAATGTATTAGATCTAAATATGCTGTGATAATGTATTAGATCTAAATATGCTGTGATAATGTATTAGATCTAAATATGCTGTGATAATGTATTAGATCTAAATATGCTGTGATAATGTATTAGATCTAAATATGCTGTGATAATGTATTAGATCTAAATATGCTGTGATAATGTATTAGATCTAAATATGCTGTGATAATGTATTAGATCTAAATATGCTGTGATAATGTATTAGATCTAAATATGCTGTGATAATGTATTAGATCTAAATATGCTGTGATAATGTATTAGATCTAAATATGCTGTGATAATGTATTAGATCTAAATATGCTGTGATAATGTATTAGATCTAAATATGCTGTGATAATGTATTAGATCTAAATATGCTGTGATAATGTATTAGATCTAAATATGCTGTGATAATGTATTAGATCTAAATATGCTGTGATAATGTATTAGATCTAAATATGCTGTGATAATGTATTAGATCTAAATATGCTGTGATAATGTATTAGATCTAAATATGCTGTGATAATGTATTAGATCTAAATATGCTGTGATAATGTATTAGATCTAAATATGCTGTGATAATGTATTAGATCTAAATATGCTGTGATAATGTATTAGATCTACTGCACAACAACGTCATTCCTACACAACAATTGTTTTGTTAAGTTATCTTTTTTTAAATTTCCGCTTGCTTTTTGACTGCGAAAGTGATCTGGACTAAGAAAAGATGGGTGACAACTTAACCCTACTCCATAGGGGCATCCCTCTGTTGACTGTTCATTGCTAAGTAATTGTCTGCTTGTGGTCAATGCACTGATGAGCCAATGTTAATTTTAACAGGATGTGTGTAGGGTATTGCATTCAATTTCTGCATTTGTAAGCAGTGTTTCATTTTGAACTTGGGAAGGTCCTAACAATAATGTTTGATACGTTGATTGTGCATTGAACAAAAATATAAATGCAACATGTAAAGTGTTGGTCCCATGTTTCATGAGCTGAAATAAAATATCCCTGACATTTTCCATAGGCACAAAAAGCGTATTTCTGCAATTGGCATACTGACTGCAGGAATGTTCACCAGAGCTGTTGCCAGAGAATTTAATGTTAATTTCTCTATCATAAGCCGCCTCCAACGTCATTTTAGAAAATGTTGTACGTCCAACCGGCCTCACAACCGCAGACCATGTGTATGGTGTTGTGTGGGAGTGGTTTGCCGATGTCAACATTGTGAACAGAGTTAATGAATTAAACTTTTTTCTTGTTAAAAAATTTGGCACATAGAATTGATTATACTATTGTATGGAAAGATGGAATCTGATAGCTGTGTGTTTCAGGTCCGATGTGGGAAGTGTGGAAACGGACTTGGTCATGAGTTTGTGGGCGACGGGCCAAAGAAAGGACTCTCACGCTTCTGAATATTCAGCAGCTCACTGAAGTTCGTCCCTAAAGGTATGGGTTCACTTAAACTATGTAGTCACGGAATCTCAAGCCAATCTGATTAGATAATAGTCAACATGTTAATGTCTCTGGTTGATACCTAACCAATCTGACTGAGCACACGTTAACCACTGGATAGTTAATGTTACACTTAAAAACGTTGATGAATTCAAATGTTGTCCTTTCTCTCCACAGATAAGGTAGATGGACAGTAAGGTGAGCTGCAGGGGTATGGAGTCACAGTGGTGGTAGAGCAGTAGGATTGTCTGGAGTCTGCTGCTGAAGGAGTGGAGGACAGTGGATGAAGTGTCCTGTGATAAAGCCCCCTCTGGGACCTCCAGGACACTGATGGTCAATGTCTTCACTGGACAAGGACAGGGCAACTCCCACCAAATAGTCAGCTACATTATGCAATAATACACAATCATAATATAACAATAATACACAATCATAACACAGACAAGTACAAGGAGTTACACGATTACACAAAGATAGTCACTTAATCATTGTTTTATCTTAACATTGTCAGTCTAAAGGGGGATTGCTATGTAGCCTTCATAGTGTTGAATGTAACTTCAAAATGTCCTAATTTATATATAGTAGTGAAAGCAAACAAAAGTGCTCTGACTTATGGCTCAATCTACCAATGTATGTTAATCAGTTCTATCAATGATTTTATGAGCCTCTTAAAGATTTACAGTGTTAATAAAATCTCAATCGTCTTAACGGTCACAATGTATAATATGCAAACAAAAAGAGAAATGAAACTGAGAAATAAAGATGTACTTTTATAGAAGATTACATTATTTGTTTGTTTATATTTTTATGGGCACAACGTTAACAAGTGTGCCATGAAAATAGTTTTTCAGCCATCTTTATAACAAACACATCAATCATGCCAGTATTTTACTGTACTCACCTCAAGAGATTAGCAGACCTGAAAATACTAAATCGTTAATATATACTCAATCATTACTCAGGTTATACAATTAATCTTGTTCCACATCTTTCACGGTGACATTTTTTTATTTATTTGATGCATTATACTCCCACCATGTGGCAGACATGAGACCACGCATTACCGAATCAGGACGGGCTTGTCAGTTGGTCTGGCAATGAATGTGGGCTGGACTCACAAATATCCACCCCTCCAAAAATGCTAACCTGATATTTGTGCCTCTACCTTTATCACTCATCATTATTCGCGATTCATTAAGGACTATCTGTAATCATGGTAGCATCCACATTAATGTAGAATTGTTTACAAACATTATATTCTTATTTACAATAAATGTGACTAAAAAATGACAATACATTATTTACCATTCATTTCTATTGGGCACAAAATAATCTGAAACGCAACCAAAACAAACACCAAATGCATCCAACAAGTTAGTAGAGTCACAAGCTTGATGTAGTCATTGCTAACCTGAATGAGGGAGACTCATATCTCCCTCATTAACTTTAAGCATCAGCTGTCAGAGCAGCTTACAGATCGTTGCACCTGTACATAGCCCATCCAACTACCTCATCCCCATATTGTTATTATTATTTTGCACCCCAGTATCTCTACTTGCACATTCATCTTCTGCACATCTATCACTCCAGTGTTTAATTGCTAAATTCTAATTACTTTGCCACTATGGCCTATTTATTGCCTTACCTCCCTAATCTTACCTCATCTGCACACACTGTATATAGACTTTTCTATTGTGTTATTGACTGTATGTTTGTTTATTCCATGTGTAACTCTCTGTTGTTGTTTCTGTCGCACTGCTTTGCTTTATCTTGGCCAGGTTGCAGTTTTAAATGAGAACTTGTTCTCAACTGGCCTACCTGGTTAAATAAAGGTGAAATAAAAATGCCTTCTCTCAGACCATCCACCAGGACAGTGTGTTCAGAATGGGGATATGAGCTCTCCTCCACATGGCCTGTATTCTCTCAGACCATCCACCAGGACAGTGTGTTCAGAATGGGGATATGAGCTCTCCTCCACTTGGCCTGCCTTCTCTCAGACCATCCACCAGGACAGTGTGTTCAGAATGGGGATATGAGCTCTCCTCCACATGGCCTGTATTCTCTCAGACCATCCACCAGGACAGTGTGTTCAGAATGGGGATATGAGCTCTCCTCCACATGGCCTGCCTTCTCTCAGACCATCCACCAGGACAGTGTGTTCAGAATGGGGATATGAGCTGTCTTCCACATGGCCTGTCTTCTCTCAGACCATCCACCAGGACAGTGTGTTCAGAATGGGGATATGAGCTGTCTTCCACATGGCCTGCCTTCTCTCAGACCATCCACCAGGACAGTGTGTTCAGAATGGGGATATGAGCTCTTCTCAACATGGCCTGTCTTCTCTCAGACCATCCACCAGGACAGTGTGTTCAGAATGGGGATATGAGCTGTCTTCCACATGGCCTGCCTTCTCTCAGACCATCCACCATGACAGTGTGTTCAGAATGGGGATATGAGCTCTCCTCCACATGGCCTGCCTTCTCTCAGACCATCCACCATGACAGTGTGTTCAGAATGGGGATATGAGCTCTCCTCCACATGGCCTGCCTTCTCTCAGACCATCCACCAGGACAGTGTGTTCAAATCCCCTGAGGATTGGGGACCAGTGAAGGTGTGTTGTGTGTGCAGTCAGAGAGGGACGGATTCACCCTTATGGCCTATAGGAGTCCTAACGTGTGTAGGGGTTGTTTGTGACTTTGTGTGATTGTTGTCAATGGAGGTTTTAGTTTTCCACCAACTTATTTTACAACGGAACACATAACATGTTTTATGTGTCCCCTTTTAACAAGGATACAGAACGTTAAAACAGAGGGAATCCTTTCTGGGTGTTTGTTTCAGGTCTGTTGTGTGGAAATGGACTGGGTCATGAGTTCTTATACGACGGAGCAAGAGAGGGACTCCTACTCCTGAATATTCAGCAGCTCACATTCATCCCTAAAGGTGGGAATTCAGTGTGTTTGACCTGTGTGAGCAGAAAGAGTTATCCTGTGTAGAATAGAACTCATTTGAAAAACAACTCAAAGACACTAATGGAGGATTAAGGATGGTATTTTTGTATTCTCCTCTGATATAGAGTACTACAGAATATACTCTGACCCTGCTCCCCAGCTACTCTCTCCAATGTTAAGGTAGATATAATACAGTAAGGTGGGCAGCAGGGGTATGGAGTCACAGTGGTGGTAGAGCAGTAGGATTGTCTGGAGTCTGTGCTGAAGGTGTGCAGGACAGTGCACGAAGTGTCCTGGGATAATAGCCTAAAAAGTAGTTAGATTGGCTTTTATAACACATAAGCCAATAGCCATCTATTACACATTAAATACACTTATTTTTATTAAATACAAGTCATCACGTATGACAATGAAACACTAAATTAATGAATAATAATTGCCAAATAATCCTCTGTTAAAGTTCAATTCGGGGACTGTCTGCGTATTTTAACTGTTTTATCAATGTTTATTCACTTCTGAATCTCAGTCTCTTCAGCCAGCGAGTGGGTCTTAGTTTATGATCTCTGGTAAAGAGTGACTTTGGTGTTGAATTACATTACATAGCCACTTCCACTGGAGACTGGAAAGTCCCACCTATTTCATTCGCTGAAAGGCCCGTCACTTCTTGGCAGACAGATACTCAAACGAAGCACAATGCTGGAAATCTATCTGCATCCACATAAACTAGTCCTGGCATCGTTCTATGAAAAACACAGAAGGTTTATATTGAATTAAATAGAAGAAAACAGAGAGACAGAGAGAGAGAGAGAGAAACAGGCAGTTCCTTAATGTATCCATTGGCGGTATTATACAGCCCAAGCATTAAGGAACTGACAATCTCTCTTCTCACTCTCTCTCTGTTTTCTTCTATTCAATTATAGGTAGCCTAATATTTAATCCCTTAGTTAAGTGGGCAGGGGGAACACATGACAGGCATTCATTTGGAATATGGTATAAGGTTATAAGGTATTATATACGCCAATTGTCATCTATAAGGCATTTATTCAGTGATTTTCTTCTTTGTCAAAAATAAATGTTTATTTATTCACAACTAGGATCTGATGGGTAACACTTTATTTTAAGGGTCCATAATAAACCATCAAGTGAATGGGCAAGACAAAATATTGAAGTGCCTTTGAACGGGATTTGGTAGTAGGTGCCAGGGGGTGTGTTTTTCACGCTCCACAGTTTCCGGCATGGATCAAGAATGGTCCACCACCCATAGGACATCCAGCCAACTTGACACAACTGTGGGAAGCATTGGAGTTAAAATGAATGCTTTCAACACCTTGCAGAGAGCATGCCCCGATTAAATTGATGCTGTTCTGAGGGCAAAAGGGGGGGTGTCAGCTTTCTGTCAGGTTTTCTGTGTTATAGGTGGCAGAGATGTGTCAATCAGTATATTGGACTTTTCTGTGATGTTCCCCAGCTCTGTGTTCTGTCTAATTCCTCCCCCTCCTGTTGACAAGGAGCTGCTGGCGCGGTGTAATCTCAGAATCTCTAGCTAACTGCTGGTCCTCCCTGTTTACCTGACCGGAGAATACGCTCACGGGTGTCACACTCGATAAGTCCTGCGTATCGGGCTTCAACCCGTTTTCTCTGGTCAAAGGCAGGGGTTCAGCACTTCGTCTGGGCAAAGGACTAATGCTCAACAGGCTAGACTCCCAGTGCTCCTTTAAGTGTGCCTTAAACACCAAGCCCCTTTTGGTTTCCTGCTTGAGCCCACAGTAATGGTCTGGTAACGGGCTACCTGTGGTAGAGCCTCTTAAGCTAAGGTTGTTATCAGTGTTCCCTTTTCTCCTGAACACTTTATTCAACCAATAGAGTAACTAGTTAGGGAAAACCAGTAAGACTTCATGTTTGGTTTCACAAGTTATATCTTTTATTCGTTTTTTTCTATACAACTTGTTTCTTTCAGAAGAGATTGTTTGCTTCTTGAACTCTCTTTCACAACACCTTTACAATGACTTTTAATAGTTCTATCTTACCCTATAGCTTTCCTCATGACAACACTTCAAGGTGTCAATGGCCCAAATTCTGCACTCTTCTGGCAATTAAGCCCATGCCTTCCTCAAATAAAGTTATACAACACATCATTCCCTTCACATGTGATGCTGTTAAACAAAGTTAGATGACACATGTTCCCCTTCACATATGACGATGACCCACGGTGATGTCTCCTCCAATGCCCACCTGCTGTTCTACAGCTCTATCAGCTCTGACCCAGGGCTTGAGTTCAACAGGTTGCTTCCATATAAGGTGAACTCCACCCTCCGGCAGCAGAATATCTCTACTTTAAATGGGTCATGCTGTATTCCAGCTGCTCGAGGCTGGCTCTTCTTCTGCTGATGATTTTTCTTCTTCTGATTCTTTGTTTTACGACCAGCAGAGTCCTGCTTGGGGACTGGAGGAGTCATTAGGTCACCAGGACTTGGGCCAATCACGACAACCCCTCCATGGAGTCATCCAATGGTTGTGAATCCTGTGACCTTGCCTCGTCCAAAAAGATTCCTTTACCCCGACCCCCAATAGTCTCTTTATGTATTCTGAAAATAAATAGAAACTCAACTTGCAACAATTTCAAAGTTTGTACTGACTTACAGTTCATATGAGGAAATCAGCCAATTTAAATACATCAATTAGGCCCTAATCTATACCTTAAAAAAAAGGTAGAAATTTATATTTTATGAACGTATTTTTAAAAGGTTGGAATAAATCTTTACATTTCCTTGGTTTTCTCTAGTAAAACCATGCTGACTACAAGTTTAGACAGCTGGCCCTAGACTCATTTAGCTGACATTGGCTAATTGAGTGACTGCTGATGCACAACCAAATGTCAACATTGCACCTTCTGTACCACAGATGATGTATTAGGTGTTTGGTTGATAATGCACAGCAGTGTACCAGTAGTGGATCCAGAGACCCCCCCCCCCCCCTTCCTTCCAAAGGCTTTAAACTTTTAGAGGTTATTAATGTTAAGGCTTTACGAGAGGAAACCAAGGAAATGTAAAGGTTTATACCAACCTTTTAAAAACACGTTCATAAATATAAATACTGTATATAGACCTAGTAGATAGATAGATATATAGATCAGCTGCCTGTCTGACTTGTGTGTAAATAACACAGGCCCAAATGTTTGGTCAGGGAAGGATTATTGTCATTATGTTAGTGATTCTTCACCAACAGTGTTTGCTTGAAGCACTTTACTGTGGCAGTTATAAATGAACCACTTCATAACTATACACCTTGGGCTGTTTGGGAGGGTGCACCATTCTAGAACATTTAGATAGAAAGTGTGGAACAGGCATGGTTCTCAGTCATAAACAGTAGGGCATCATGTGAGCTGCTCTGTGCATTGCATTTCTATATAGAACACTCAGAACATCGCCCCACCCATTTAATAATCCCCTGTTCAAACCCTTACTATCCTACAAGTTCTCCCTTAAAGTACATAAGTTCAGAATGTGGATATGAGCTCTTCTCCAGCAATTCCAAGTTTGAGCATTCCTCCCCATGGCCTGCCTTTTCCAACACAAACAAACAGGCCTATTTATAGACTTTGACTCATTGGTCATGTGCTGCTCTACAGCACCACCACTGTGCTGTGCCGTCTGGCAAACATTTCTAACTGCGTCAAGAGTAAAAGAGCTCAGCTCGGGGAGGACATTTGCTGGGAACCCAGAGTTGAGCTACAAGCCATTGTAGGCTACCAAGAGTTGAAATGGGTCTTCCAGCCTTGGGTCTGATACCGTTTTTGGGGCCCCTTGCGTTTCCAGTAGCATTGGGAACAATCGCAGTAGGGGGGTTTATATTGATTAAGGCGATTCATAAGAAACCTTCGTATCATCCAGGAAGTCCCATAATAACACGTTCCGTGATGGTAAAGTCAAATAAAGCTTCTGGAAATGAACCCACTGGAAATGCTGGCAGCAAGAAGACAGAAGAAGAGCGTAGCAGCAATGAAACTACGATCATAATTGCTTACGGCCTTGGAGTGGTTGACACTTATAAAAAGTAGGTCTATAATTTTTACATATTTCTATCAAGTCTGCTTTACCCACTGAGTACAATGGGCCTTTTGATTCATAAGAGCATGGATAGGCCATTATTTTCATGATATAATTCCTATTACATTGTAGAATTCCTTTTGAATTGACACAAGAATGATGTTAGCCTACTGATACTTCCTTTTCTCTCCTCATAAGGGTTAAAAAAGGTAGACCATCTCAGTTTGGTCCGGGTAACTTTCGCACCATATTCCACCATTGGCTTCTCTGAGGATAGCCCGAAACCATGAACGACTGGATCGTCTCCTACAAGTGAATCCAAGGCTTCATGAGATGATCATGAGCCTTGATTATGACCCAACTGGACAGAACCTGTTAACCATGAGGGTTCTTTACCAGGATCACAGAGATGCTCTGACCACTGGAAACAGCAGGGAATCTCAAGTATCCAGGTGAATGCTTTAGAGTAGGTGTAACAGTATAACTTTAAACCGTCCCCTCGCCCCGACACGGGCGCGAACCAGGGACCCTCTGCACACATCAACAACAGTCAACCACGAAGCCTTGTTACCCATCGCTCCACAAAAGCCGCGGAGCAAGGGGCAACACTACTTAAGTCTCAGAGCAAGTGACGTAACTGATTGAAATGCTACTAGCGCGCACCCGCTAACTAGCTAGCCATTTCACATCCGTTACACTCACCCCCCTTTCAACCTCCTCCTTTTCCGCAGCAACCAGTGATCCGGGTCACGGCACCAATGTAACAGTATAACTTTAAACTGTCCCCTCGCCCCGACACGGGCGCGAACCAGGGACCCTCTGCACACATCAACAACAGTCAACCACGAAGCCTCGTTACCCATCGCTCCACAAAAGCCGCGGCTCTTGCAGAGCAAGGGGCAACACTACTTAAGTCTCAGAGCAAGTGACGTAACTGATTGAAATGCTACTAGCGCGCACCCGCTAACTAGCTAGCCATTTCACATCCGTTACATAGGCAACACCTTTTCTGTGTTATCGTGTATGGTTTAGCAGATATGAAGGAAAATACATTGTCCAGTTATGGCAGAATAGCAAAATGGCCACCATGATGACGATGCGTGATGTCGTACATGGCGCCGTAGTTATTCTCGGCCTTCAAAACATAGGTGTAGTCATCACCTTTTCTGTTATCATGTTTTCTGTGTTCTAGTCGTCTGCTGGCAGAGACAATCCTAGACGGAGATGCTGCACTTATGCTGAGGAAGGCTTTTATCATGGGTCATCCTATATCTTCCCGGCAGCTCAGAGAAGACGCAGGTAAAAACATTGATTATTTTCCTGTTCCCTCATTTTACAGTAGATACTGTAGATCTTTAGCGTCTCTTACAAAAGTAACAATTTCACAAAGTTTGTCTTAGTCGCTGAGTTTGCCTGTATGTTATATTAGGAGTATTTTACAAAAAAACTAAGATATGCATAAAGTATATTTCTCACCAGTCCACCAATGATATGGTCTCAGAATATCATCATTTTGAATAATGGAGCATCAGAGCTAGACTAATAGAAAACATGTGTTTGGTTCTTAGAATACTGTTATCAACACTTGCTCTTGCTTTCAGGCGACTTGAAGCTAAATGCCTTGAATGTGTGGGACAATTTGGGATTTCATCAAAAATGGACTAATGAAAAAAAAAACTTTTTTTTACATAAAAATAAATAAATAAAAATACATAATTGCTTTTTGAGTAAAATGCCACTTTAAAGTTCACATTTTCCCTATTTGAAACTATTTACTTATTCTAGGATTGGCCGCACCATATACCGATGGTAACATTGACATGTCTGATGAAGGAACAAGGGACTACTACAGATATGGCTACATTGAGCTGGTAAATGCATACCACAAGAAGGGGATAATCAACAAGAATCAAGCAAAAAAGCTAATTTCATGGGTGGAAAGAGACATGCACCTGGACCAGGATACCCAAGAGTATGAGGAGATCCTTGATTACATTAAACGTCATTTTCGTGTTTTCCGGTGGTAGAAATGGCAAACAAACTCAGACAATACAGAGTAAATACAGATTGTGTACTCTAACGGGAGTTCCCAAGTTAAAAACGTTTCTATGATATGCAAATTATGGAATTCAGTATTGTTGGATTCTAGTTTGAAATATACTAATTCCTGTGACCATTCTAGAACTCATTGATTAATTTACATGTATAAGGAATGCATATGCTGGGGTCAAGGAAGGGTACATAGGGACTTATGGAAAGTTACTGAGTGTAGAAAGTTCATATTCTGCTCCATGTTTCTAAGGAGGGAGTTGAAGGGCAATAGTTAGTCTCGGATAAGGCAGGCCAGCTGAGGAACTAGGGAGGAGCGAGGAATGTGTCTCGAGGTCAAGTCAACAGATGAAGTGAGAAGAAACCTCTGGGAGGCAGGCCAGAGAGACCCACCACAACGACTCTTCTACTACAGTCCTATTTCACACATACACTTCCACGCATGAAGGTTTAAGTATCAGGCAGGGCTATGACTACACCAGTGAGAGGAACCAATTAAGTTTCTGCCTAGCAACAGAGATGTATTGGCTGTATAAATGTGTAAGGACATGATCCCACATATTAGAAGGTAATAAATATATGTGCTTGTGTAATCATGCCTTGTCTTTGCAGCTGTATGACCAAGTGGGTGAATAAACTTGGTTTGAGGTTTGTGTAGTCGTCCGTTTGAGTTTTTACTCCGTTTGTTCAGAATCTAACAGTATAAATATCATAATGAGGAGTATAATTTATTGTTGATAATTGTTGCAAAGTTTTTTGGCCTACTGGTATAGTCGGTGCCTGGTAGGTTATGTTCAGCAGTGTACTAGTAGTAGATCCTGTCTGCCACTGTGGCATTGGTAAATGTACAGCCTATAGATTCTCTGCAAAATGTTTAGATTTCCTGATTCTCTGCATTTATTGTAACATTATGCAGCATAAATCAGCTATTTTGGAAGCAGCAGACAGTGAGTAGACATTACTTTCTTATTTGTATTAGATCTTCTGTTTGTCCAGCTCCTGTGTAAATTTTAGCTGTGTGTAAATCCCTCTACTTTCACAGATCCTTCATCTACCAGAAGAGTGCAGTAGCAGGTGTCCACCTGTTGATGGTGCCGTCCTCTTTGATAATACAATTCTGAGGCCCTGGTAGATAAATGTGATCAACGCTGCCGTGTGTTTTGTCCATAATTATGACACACCAATGGACAATTGTAATGATGTATGCTGAGAGTCGGGAAGCAAGTTCAGGGAGTGAATACCCTTTTGTCAATAGGGGGGCGCCATTTCGACTTTGTAAAAATTCGTTCCCAAATTAAACTGCCTCTTACTCAATTCTTGCTCGTACAATATGCATATTATTATTACTATTGGATAGAAAACACTGTCTAGTTTCTAAAACCGTTTGAATTATTTCTCTGTGTGAAACAGAACTCATTCTGCAGCACACTTCCTGTCAGGAAGTGAGATTTCTGAAATCGAGGTCTCTGTTCTAGGGTCAGTTTATAAATTCCCATGTAAGATATGGGGCTACATGCACTGCATACGCCTTCCTCTAGATGTCAGTAAGCGGTGAGAATTTGAATGGAGTGGATTGCACCATCGGGGGCACTATAAAAGCTCTTGGAACGGAAGGTCCGACTTTTTCAATGGGGTGCCTGACGCAGGAGGGACATCACCATGGCGTCCTGAAAAGCTTTCGTTTTAGCAGTTCTATATCTCCGGCTCTGATTTAATTTGATTTTTGTCTTAAACTTCATAAGGTAGTTAATTTAAACCGACTTTTAGCAGTTTATATCAGTTTATTGCGATTTTCTGGAATTTCTTTGTCACGCGCTATCGCGAGTTGGACACCTCTCCGGCACATGGCTAGCGTTAGCTGCTATTTCTACAGGAGAAAAGGACATCTTTCAACCAAAAGACGATTGTTCTGGAGAAAGGACACCTTGCCCAAGATTCTGATGGAAGCTCAGCAAATAGTAAGAAGTCTTTATGCTGTTAATTCGTATTTATGTTGACAAATGTTAAACAATAATTCCGCCATGAATTTCAGGTGCGGTCTCGCTTTAGCGCACGCTGTATGCGTAGTAACGTTAATTTTAAAAATCTAACACAGCGGTTGCATTAAGAACTAATGTATTTTCATTTGCTGTCCAACCTGTATTTTTTTGTCAAGTTTATGATTAGTTATCGATTAGATTAGGTGCCTCTCCAAGATGGCGCCGGACAGATTGCTTGAAGTTTGGCCACTAATCACATTGTATAACCACGATTTGTGCCGCTACATATGCACATTTTCGAACAAACCCTATATGCATTGTGTAATATGATGTTACAGGACTGTCATCTGAAGAAGTTTATGAAGGTTAGTCAAAAATTATATACCTTTTTCCTGTTTGTTACGATCGCTAACCTTTGCTGCTGGTAAATGGCTTGTGTTTCTGGCTATTGTGGTAAGCTAATATAATGCTATATTGTGTTTTCGCTGTAAAACACTTAAAAAATCGGAAATATTGGCTGGATTCACAAGATGTTTGTCTTTCATTTGCTGTATGCTGTGTATTTTTCAGAAATGTTTTATGATGAGTATTTAGGTAATTCACGTTGCTCTCTGTAGTTATTCTAGTCGCTTTGGTGAGAGTTGTGATGGTGGCTGCAATGGTAAACTATGATTTATACCTGAAATATGCAAATTTTTCTAACAAAACATATGCTATACAATAAATATGTTATCAGACTGTCATCTGATGAATATGTTTCTTGGTTAGTGGCTATTTATATCTTTATTTGGTCGAATTTGTGATAGCTATCTATGCAGGAAAAAAATGGTGGAGTAAAAAAAGTTGTGTCTTTTGCTAACGTGGTTAGCTAATAGATTTACATATTGTGTCTTCCCTGTAAAACATTTTAAAAATCAGAAATGATGGCTGGATTCACAAGATGTGTATCTTTCATCTGGTGTCTTGGACTTGTGATTTAATGATATTTAGATGCTAGTATTTACTTGTGACGCGATGCTAGGCTATGCTAGTCAGCTTTTTTACTGATGGGGTGCTCCCGAATCCGGGATTGTGTGGAAGTAGAAGTTAATTAACAAATGAACAAAACAAGAAACACAAACAGCGCACTGACATGAAACAACAACAATGACGACTGGTGAAGAAACCAAAGGGAGTGACATATAAAGGGCAGGTAATCAAGGAGGTGATGGATTCCAGGTCAGTGTCATTATGCGCGTTTCGCTGGTGACAGGTGTGCGCCCTAACAAGCAGCCTGGTGACCCTGAGGCCAGAGAGGGAGCACACGTGACAACAATACACATCAGGCAGTCATTGTACAGTTAAAACATAATTAAGGAAACTTTCAGAAGTTTCTAACCACTATAAAAATGCTTGTAAACATCAGTAATGGATCCTCGTTAAAGGATTTAAAGCGTATTCATTCCAATTACAGGGCCTTGAAAGAGTTATTTGTTATTTTTGGTCACTACCTACCCGAGTCGGGAGGGGGTAATTTGCATGCCTGCTGCCTTCCTTGGATGTGGTAGCCGTTTCTGTCACACTCTGGCCTTTGTTATATTGATTTTCTTTATTAGTTTAGTTAGGTCAGGGTGTGACATGGGGTGTTTGTGTGTTTTGTCTAGTTTAGGGTGTGTGTATTGTTTAGGGGGTTTTGTATAGTGTATGGGGTTGGGTTAAGTAGAGAGGTTTAGGAAAGTCTATGGTTGCCTGGTTTGGTTCTCAATCAGAGACAGCTGTTTATTGTTGTCTCTGATTGGGAGCCATATTTAAGGCAGCCATAGGCTTTAGGTGATTGTGGGTAATTGTTTATGTTGAACGTTAGTAGCTTGTGTGTGCACTTTCGTTTATAGCTTCACGGTCGTTTATTGTTTCGTAAGAGTGTTTCGTGTAAAGTCTTCGTCTAATAAAAGGAAGATGTATGTCTCTCACGCTGCGCCTTGGTCCGCTTATTATGACGATCGTGACAGTTTCTCAGTTTTCCTCTCCGGAATCAAACCCTGATTCCCCCGTTACCCGTGGTCACCATGGTATACACAGAAACTACCATCGAAAGTTGATAGGGCAGACATTAGAATGAGACGCCAGTGGCACAAAGCTTCACCAAAAGCGTCCAGGGCACCCGAGAGCACCCTGTATGGGTTTTGGGTCTGATAAATGCATGTGTCCCTGAAGGTCAACACTTGTTGGCATATCTTATCTCTAGGATTACCACAGCTATCCAAGTAGCATTGGGGCGATCAATGGAACCACAACTGATTGAAGGAGCCATTTACAGTTTCACTGTACCAACCGTGTGTACTGAGACTTGCATGGCTTTGGGACAAGAACATGGCAGGATCAACCAGGTAGAGCAGGGAGGAACAGTCTCCAAAAGAGGCATGGCTGATGGGGGGCCTCCCAGGGTGGATCACGTGGATCATGGTCAGGAGGAGTGAAACTGGGAGGACAGACAGAGAGGGAGCAAGGGGATGGATGGTCTAATGCAGGGAGCGACAAACAGGAATGCAAATAGTCCGGGTAGCCATTTGATTAGCTGTTCAGGAGTCTTATGGCTTGGGGGTAGAAGCTGTTAAGGAGCCTTTTGGACCTAGATTTGGCTCTCCGGTACCGCTTGCTGTGCGGTAGCAGAGAGAACAGTCTATGACTAGGTTGGCTGGAGTCTTTGACAATTTTTAGGGCCTTCGTCTGACACCGCATGGTATAGAGTTCCTGGATGGCAGGAAGCTTGGCCCCAGTGATTTACTGGGCCATACTCACTACCCTCTCTAGTGCCTTGCGGTCGGAGGCCGAGCAGTTGCCATACCAGGCAGTGATGCAACCAGTCAGAATGCTCTCGATGGTGCAGCTTTAGAACTTTTTGAGGATCTGAATTGTGTTACACCAAGTGGACATTGCTTTTCGGGACAAAATATAATCAATCAGAACTATTTGGAAATATGGACTATTGTTTCTTGAAATAAACTTATGTGCTATAACTAAAAGACTATGTGAAGGGAATTTGATAAATTATTTTAATTTATTTACTGAAGTTCAATGTTCCACTACCTTACATGGGACAGTCACACCATGGGACAATTGTCACGTTTGGTTCAAAATTGTAAGAAAACAAATGACACATTGCCTAAGAATACTCATGATCCAATTAAAACAAAATCTAAGCTTTTAGGATTATATGCCATCATGGACAAAACAATGGGTCGTCATGTCAACTACCCATATGTGTTGTAAGTATCCCTATTAATCACTCATTGCAGTATTAAAAGTGTTGACGATAATATGTATGAACACACTTATTAACCATTACTATATATCCAATTCATTATATGTATAATTATACGTATTAATATATACAGTATCTAAATAATCTGCAGACCGTTAACTAATGCTCTCTTAATGATTTCATGAACCAATAACAGGTCTGTTACAACTGCTTTGTAATTGCAACAATAATTAATTTATATCTAGTTTATAAATCAACTATAAAGTATGAAAATACAATTATCAAACACCTTTTAATAGATCTTCTTAATCATTAATACGTCATTTATAAGAGTGTTTATGAATTGATAAAATACTGTTTATGAATAGCTTACTAATATTTATACATTTAGGAACATTGCTTTCTAAATGACTAATAAACTATTAATCCATCATAAATGCTTTATTTTAAAAATGTTTTTGTTTTTAAAGCTGTTGAATGTAGACTTCTGGTGCCAAAGCTGTCTGTATAAGTACACCTTGGACAAATGTTCTTTGGTGACCATTTCGAGAAATCATATGAAACTTCACTGTATGATACTAGTGTCATGATGTTGCCCTCTACCCCCCCTCCCTCTGCACCAGTCCTTTTCTATGCACCATCCCCCTACCTCGGCACCATCTCTCTCTGTCTCCTACAACCAGGCTGCTGTGGTCAGAGAGGTCGTAAATTCCTAGGGAAGATCCTGCCTCATGGCCAGACAGTATAGAGAGAGCGAGTTCATAGAGAGAACAAAGGAATTCCTTCCACCTCACAGAACTGGAGAACCGAACGACATTTATGTTCTGGAGAAGGTATAAAAGATCGGTGAAGAATCCAGCTAGGAACTGGTCGGTTTGGTACAATTTTGTGAAAGTCATGGGAGACAATACGGCCACATTACCATAACGCTGTTTATACAATAGCCTCAGATATGAGGCTTACATCTAATTGTTGTATAAGATGAATGAGTGAGGATGATACTGTTTGTGAAATTGTGTAATGTCATTTTGGACTGTTTAATGAAGGAAACTCCAATTCCCTTTGGAGTTTAACTAAATCAGAGGACCGCCCATGATCACAGTTATGGTCGGGCATCCTGGGACAGGCCCTTTTCTGCTCTTCCGAATAAAACCCCCACCCGGGTTTTCTATCACCAGACCGAGCTTACCTCAATTACGAGATGGCTAAAGGTTGCATACCAGCTTACCACGAGAGGGACAAGGTTTGAGTAGAGACCATAAACCTAAGGTTTGGATAGATGGCTGAATCTTTTAACCATACCACGTGGTTAAACTCTTAGACTATCGATACCGACAGAATAAGAACAAGTCTTTGATATTAATTACTAGTCTGCAGCTAGGAATTCGGTATCATTGAACGCGAAGACCGACAACCGCCGAAACATCTATCTAGAACGACATGAATGAATGTCACTCTGAACTATCCATTCTAACCACGACAGAGAGAGAGAGGGCGGACAGACTCTCCAACAGAAACAAACTTTTCAACAGAGATCCTGACGACACACTGAGCGTAAATATATATATATATATATTGATTGAAATTGTTCCCGAATGAGTGAGCGTTCATGTGCAAAGAATTAGCATTTCAATTGTTATAAATATCACTCTGTCTAACAAGCCGCCATGCCGGTTTAGCCCACTAGGGCACATCCGCTATCATTTCCTTGTAACCATATCTACCGTTTGTTATGCATTTCTGTGAGTACTTAGTTAGTAAATAAATATTTTAAGACAATTGATGTATGGATGACTCATAGTGAAGGCTGGGTTCGTGCAGATAACTAACCATTTACGATGTTTGGAATGAGACTAACGTGGGGTAAATAATAATTTATTAATTCGAAGACTAATTGATCAGATATTAAGATATCTGAAAGTTATATTAGGAAAATTATAACTTTGTAATATGAATATTTTCCTTGGTGCCCCGACTTCCTAGTTAATTACAGTTACATGATTAATCAGTTTAATTGCGTAATAATAATTACAGAGAGTTATTTGATAAATAAGTCTTCAGTTCAAT
The DNA here is from genome assembly GCF_029448725.1 of Salvelinus fontinalis. Taxonomy (NCBI): domain Eukaryota; kingdom Metazoa; phylum Chordata; class Actinopteri; order Salmoniformes; family Salmonidae; genus Salvelinus; species Salvelinus fontinalis. The sequence goes on along the minus strand of NW_026602174.1, from coordinate 5,463 downwards.
GATGCCAAAGACACGGCACTAGACACCTTTAAAATGCATAATATATTACCCAAAACTCTAAAGTACAACCTCTACCACAGCTCTAAAACATGTGTCTTCCCTCTCACCTGCACCTTCGCCTGGGCAGCCACACCTTAAACAAAATGATCAATCACATTTCTCAATGCATCAATCAATAGCGCTCAATTAGGAGCACATGGTAGGAGCATGTACAGTAATCAAGAGGATTTCTTAAGCACGCAAAATAGTTCTACCTGAAATCAAAAAGTTTCTACCTGGAACCAAAAAGGGTTCTCCTATGGGGACTGCCAAATAACCTTTTTGGAACCCTTTTTTCTAAGTGTGTTTAAAGAGTAGGTCTATAATTTTGCTTAATTTTTGTGTGGAAGTACAGGTAGACCTAGGCCTAAGCTCATAAACCCACAACCAAATATTGCATTGCAGATAGAAAGGCCATGAAAAGAGCCAACAGGATTCCTTGATCTCCATGTCGGAGAGACATGTTTGTTCCTCATAGCATATTTCTGTCTGAATGTGTGTGTACAGTATGTGGGTGTGCACATGTGCACACGTGTGTATGTATCCAGGCACTCCTCAGCAGGCACTCCTCACCCAGCAATGTATAAAATCTCTCTTTCTCTTTCACTTAGAAACACACACATGCACACACACACACACTTAGAACTTGGACTCATTGGTCATATATTGCACAACTCCGCCCATCCCACAAGCCGCATGACAAACCTGTCTATGTGTCAAGATTATAACTTTTCAGAGTTAAGATCAGAGAGGACACATTTCCTGAGAACCAAGAGTAAGACATTGCAGACTACCAGTAGTTGAAATGGGTCTTCCAGCCCTCGGGCTGTTAGGGTTCCTGGGGCCAGTAGGGTGGGGGGCAGCAGCGCTGGTAGGGGTGGTTATATTTATTAAGGTGGTTAAAAAGAACAGAGAGAAGAAACTTTGTATTTCTCCAGGAACTAACAAGTGTTTTGGTGATGAGAGAACATGGTTCATGGAGGAAAAGTCTAATGAAGATTCTGGAAAAACTGGAAACGCTAGGAAGAAGAGAGAAGAACTGTGCCGTCATGACGAACATGATGATGACATAATAAAAGGTTACGGCCTTGGACATGTTCACAAATATAAAGAGTAAGTCTATCATTTCGGTACATTTTTGTGTGGAGGTACAGGTAGACCTAGGCCTAATCTCATCAACCCAGAATCAAATACTGTGTGAGCAGAGTACTTCAGCCATCTACTCGATTTTCTGGGTTCTGAGTGGATGACAGGGAGATATTGGACTGGTGTAAGAGGCAGAACCATGGTGGATCCATTTTGGTAACAGACAAATCCACCTCACACACTTTCCTTCAGCGTGATTTCTGACCTTAAACTTAATCAGAGTCTATTGACGGACCTGTCTACGTAACATAATAAAAATATCCCCAACAGAATCTGTCAGTTTAAACTGAAGATATCAGATATTTTGTCATGAGCTGCGTCTCAACCCACTGCATCGGCCTATGTCGGCCTTCCGCATCTGTAGTGGAAGGTGGCCGAACTACAGACCATGTGAGACATCCCAAAAATCGGTCTTCTCACGAAAACGTCTGGCCTACAAACTTATGGAAAGGGGAGAAGGAACAAGATGGGATTCTCCGATTTGCTCTATGGCGCACACAAGTGTCCCAGTACTCGTCTGAAGTTAACCCATACAAACCGATGGAAATCTGAAGGTAACCCATTCAAACTAATGAAAGGATTGAGGTAGTTTTGTGCCCCCAAAAATAAGGTGTTAAATATCTGTAAAAAATAAAAAATCACTTCTGTCATTTATCTGCATGTCCAACCCTTATATTTAGCCTCACAATGAAGTGTTTCACCAGTTTATTTCCAGGACAACCAGGGCTATAAGTGAAGCACAAAAACAGTTGCGTTCATGAGTTTTATTGATGAATGTCAATCAGAAAAATAAGGTCCGCCAAACAAAAACCTGATTAAGATGAATTTATAAGAATGCCGTAAGTATAGAAATTGTTTGCTCAGTGGGAAATGAATATTCAACTAGTCAGTGACAGCTGTGTGGAGTTTGTGACAGCAACTATGTGAACTTATTACAGTATTATAGACCCTACTGATTTCCTTTGATCTTCTATGTAGAATAAGTCTTTACCTTTGAACTACTATTGTGTAGCTTGTGAGCATCATAGAGCATGCTGTGTACATGTTTGTGACAGTCTCAATAGTTTGGAGCTCAAACCATTCGAACTCAACCAACATTTTTGTGAGAATTACCGCTCCTGGGCCCCTTCGGGATCCGCCCTTGTCTCACAAACATTGCTACCGTTAATCACACAGACTAATGGTTACTATCAATGGACGCAGAAGAAATAGAGGAGCAACAGACACACAATGTTTAAAAGGGGTTAGAAGCCCCAAGCTCCGGTGTCATGATTAAAGTCTACTTTGATAGCTGAATACAATAGGCCTTGTTATGGATAGGCCTAGGACATAACGTTCATGACAGCATGTATATAATTCCAACTGCATTGACAAAATAATAATCTTGTCCACCAGCTGGCTCTCTGTCGAACCGTATGGTTTCACAGGGCCTCAAAGTGTAAGTTGAATAGATGTCTATGGCAGAAGGGGATGAAACAACCGCTGGTTTTAATTGAATGATCTCTCAGTCTATCCTCTAGCCTAATCCTTAGAACCTCCCCCCTACATTGTGGTCTTCAAACGCCAGCACCACAAGTGATTTAAAGTGAGCGTAGAAAATCGGAAAGTACGCATCATAGAAATACTTTTCAATTGGGCTTCTCAAAAATAATACAGTCAATGTGATTTAACATACTTTTTTAAAAGTCCCATCTAATACAACTGTCACAGGCTCGCTCCACATTCCCACCTCGATTTAGAGCCACACCTCATACTCCTGTGATTCACTCAGAATTTAAATCGATTAGCATTTCACTTAGTAAATCCACGCACCCTAAATTCCAAATAGTCCCACACTGTTACCAGGCTCTACGCGCCAGCAATTCGAGACTGAGGACGAGGTTAACAAACAAATGATGTAAACCTAACCTACTAATTATTCTTCTCTCCTCATAAGTGACAAAAAATGTAGACCATCTCGGCGTGATAAGGAGAATAAAGGCATTACAGAGGCAGACCATATTCCACCTAAAGATTCTCTGAAGAAGGCCCTAAACCATGAACGACTGGATGGTCTCCTACAAGTGAATCCAAGGCTTCATGAGATGATCATGAGCCTTGATTATGACCCAACTGGACAGAACCTGTTAACCATGAGGGTTCTTTACCAGGATCACAGAGATGCTCTGACCACTGGTAGCAGCAAAGAATCTAAAATATGCAGGTGAATGCTTTAGAAATGCTCAAGGCTTTCCCCCAATGTGTGTACTAGTTCCCTACCCTTATAGATTGTAAATCGTTATTAATCCTTGAGCGTAGCGTTGGGGTCAATTCATGAAGCATCATTTGAATTGAATTTCAATTGCAGGAAGTGTAATTTAATTCAAAGCAATTCAACTGAGACGTGAAACATGAAAGTCTCTTTCATTTGACAAATGTTTTATCCGAAGGATATGCCACTTATTAATGCAATGAATACACATACCATTCAAAATATTAGTTTTATTATAACTATAAAGTATTTTTCTTTGTCATGAAATGTTAGATTGTTCCCTTCCATACTGTAGTGTTTGATGTAATGCATTCTTGCCAAAACATATCTGATATTAAAAAATATTGAGGGATTAATGAATTATTATAGACAACCCACAATATGATCTTAGAATATTTCCAGACCACTGTAATTAATCAAAATTGTTTTAGGAGAATGCATTTTTAAAAATTAGATGTCAGCTACATGGTGTTGGTAACCATACATGACAGCCTGGTCTCATAGTCTAGACGTGACATAGTGAATGTAAATCCAGGGCACAATTTAGTATGACATCTTACGTTTGGTATGGTTACATAACACAGATAGTAACTTAAGGCAAAAACAAAAGTAGGGTGGTTGGTTGGGGTGGATGGGTGGGCATTTCGTATTTTAGCTAATTAGCAACTTTTCAACTACTTACTACTTTTTAGCTACTTTGCAACATACTTAGAATATTAGCTAACCCTTCCCCTAACCCTAACCTTAACCCTTTTAACCATCTCTTCCCTAACCCTAACCTTAACCATTTCAGCTAACCCGTTCCCCTAACCCTTTAATCTAACTAATAAACTTAACCCTAACCTTAATTTCTAACCCTAACCCCTAGTCTAGTAACATTCTAGCTAGCTAGCTAATGTTAGCCACCTAGCTAGAATTATTCTATGTTTTGTAACATATTGTGCGTTTTGCAAATTTGTAATATAATATGAATTGTAATTCGTACCATATCATATGAAATGGGTGATGGACAATTTAAGGCATACCATGAGAAACCATGCGAAACCTATCATATTAAATGGATACGTACAGAATAATACAACATGCTCTGAGACCAGGTTGAACATGATGTCAAAATAAAAATTTCTATGGTGATAGAATAAATAAGCCATTTGAATTTCATTGAATTTCATGGAATTAAATTAAACTTTATATCTAATTCTAAATTAATTCAAATTTTGCTTCCTAATTTAAGAGTTAAATAGAAATTAAAGAGCAATTCTCAATTCAGAATTGACCCCAACTCTGCTTGAGTGGGACTGAACAATTGTAAACTTAATTGGAAATTGGGGAAAAAACCCAGAAACAACCCCTTACAATTACAATGACAGACTTTTCTGGTTACAAATGATAAATTAACAAAATTCCTGAAAGTAACTGTTTTTTAAAAACGTTTCCATTGAGGATTTTGAAAGGCATATTATTTTTTCTTTGCAGTCCTATTATACCTATCCCATATTTTCATAAAACCACAAATTCCATGGAGGTAGGTGTAGATGTTGTTTCTGGACATGGACATGCAGCTCCCCTGCTCTGTGTGCTATCTTTAATGCTTACCCCTCCTGTTCACAGGTGGCTTCTGACACAAACAATTCTAAGCGGAAAAGATGATTGTGCAGTAAAAATGCTGAAGCAAGCTTTTATCATGGGTCATCCTATAGCTTCCCAGATGCTCAGATATGATGCTGGTAAAAAATATATATACATATATACACCACCGGTCAAAAGTTTTAGAAAACCTGCTCATTCAAAGGTTTTTCTTTATTTTTTACTATGTTCTATATTGTAGAATAATAGTGAAGACATCAACACTATGAAATAACACATATGGGATCATGTAGTAACCAAAAAAGTGTTAAACAATATTTTTCTTCAAATGGCCACCCTTTGCCTTGATGACGGCTTTGCACACTCTTGGCATTCACTCAACCAGGAATGCATTTCAATTAACAGGTGTGCCTTGTTAAAAAATGATTTGTGGAATTTCT
>NW_026602173.1:0-23505 GCF_029448725.1 Salvelinus fontinalis | reverse complement strand
CCTGGTTAAACTATCATTATGACATCATGGCCTACCTGGTTAAACTATCATTATGACATCATGGTCACCTGGTTAAACTATCATTATGACATCATGGCCACCTGGTTAAACTATCATTATGACATCATGGTCACCTGGTGAAATAAAGGTGAAATAAAAATAAAATGTTGTTGAAATCAAACCAAGCTTTATTTATACAGCACATTTCAGGCATGAATGGAACAGGAACAAGAAAAAAACAAATAAAAGACAATGAAAATAATCAAAAAGTTAGTACACAAACAGAAGAATAATGAACATTTTAAGGAAATTCCATTGATTAAAATATTTATTGGATGCAATAACCAACCCAAAATATTAGCTTGTTTTTTAGGAGGGTTCTGAAAGGCACTATAAGGGTGTCCACTGTAAATTGACTAGTAACAACAACTGGGACCTAAGCACATTTCAGACATGGATGCAACACAATGGCTTCTCAGAAAAAAAACAATGAAAAAAAACAGAAATATTGAGGATAAAAAAACGAAGAACAACTGAAAGACTAATGAGCATTGCAAAGGAAATGCCATTGATTCAAATATTAACAATATAATGCTACATCCAACCCAAAACATAACTTGTTTTTTAGGAGGGGCTCTGAAAGACACTACGGGGGCATCGATTGAAAATTGACTGGTAACAACTGGGACCTAAAAGACACCCACCATGACACCCACTAAATCTGCCCAAGAAGAGGCAAACAAAAGAAAAACCCACACCAAACTTAAAGACAGGAAGCAAACCAAAAAGGTGGAGCAACTAAAGGTGTTGACTCTCCACATCTAGCAAGACAACTGGAGCACTGGGCCAGACACTCTTAAATAGAACCTGGACCAGCTCAGGTGAAACACCTTCCCACTAACGAGATGGACAAGCCAGCACAGGTGTAACACATACAGACTAACGAGGTGACACCAATCAGTGCGTCCTACGTGCTAACGAGCTATACTTGCTTAAGTCCAACCTCAAAAATAAAGGAGAGCCGCACACTAGCTCAGATGCAAAAATATTTAATTTACCAACGTTTTGACAGGCAAGCTGTCTTCATCAAGGTACAATCACAGACACTGCGGGTTGACTCGTTTATATATAGCGTCAAGACACACAGGTGTCTGTAATCATGGCCAAGAGTGGCCTAATATCATTGGTTAATTTCTCAAATATTAAAATGGCAGCATTTTTCTTTCTATAGAATCCTAAAACTCACTAGATTCTAGAACTCTACTTTTTATTTAACAACGACGGCCTAGGAACAGTGGGCCAATGTCCAAACACAGTTATAATGTGTCTAAATCAATAACCAATATGCAGAAACAGTTTGTGATATATTGAAAACCTAAACATAAAATGTACGATATACACAAACTGCCACAATAATCACATTACTTGTATTTTTTAAACAAGCTCCTTATTAACTGCACAAGCACCAAAAACGCTGTTGTTTTGACAAGTAGCAATAAATCACTGATATTAATTAGGGGGGAAATCAGGTTGTACGTGCTGTTGAAACTAACACAACAAAAAAACACATGGAAATGGGAGATATATTTTACCTCACTGATTAGAGGACAACCTGCAGAAGACAGTCAGCTACATTTTGGAGTGATGCATTTAAATGTAGGGGTCGCTAAACAAAGGAACACAACACTTATTTGTCATCACTCATCGATATCATGTTGAAATCAGTTGTGTGACAGAAGGGAGATGAGGTTGCACGTCCTGTTAAAACTAACAGCTCAAAAACCACACGGAATCTGGGAATAATGTGTACATCCCTGGTTAGAGGACAACTTGTAGAAAACAGCAAGTTACATTTTGAAGTGTTGTATTTTGATTCTAGTGGGTCACCAATGTGGTAAGTGTAACACAGCTATTTTTGTGTTAGTCACTTTCTGATAAATCACATAAATAGTACTCTTTCCATTCAGAGCCTGGATTTTCCCCCTGAGTCTAATATCCATATCATGTTGAAATCAATAGAACAGGGGACAAACGTTTAGGGTTCTACATTGTGACATCATTAAAATACTCCTACTACAATGTTAAAACATTCTACATTGTGACATTATTTAATTGATATCATGAAACAATTCCTTCATGTATTTGATGTTTAATCAGAGATCTTTTATCAGAGTATCTCTTCCCCTGTGTGTGTCCGCTTGTGTATATTCAGGCTTTTTGGCCAAGTAAAACTCTTCCCACATTGATCACAGTTATATGGTTTTTCTCCTGTGTGTGTTCTATGGTGTATAGTTAGATAGCCAGGAGTAGAAAAACTCTTCCCACATTGATTACAGCTATATGGTTTCTCTCCTGTGTGTATTCTCTGGTGTATAGTTAGATAGCCAGGAGTAGAAAAACTCTTCCCACATTGATTACAGCTATATGGTTTCTCTCCTGTGTGTTTTCTATGGTGTGCAGTCAGATGGCTATATTTAGCAAAACTCTTCCCACATTGATCACAGCTATATGGTTTCTCTCCTGTGTGTGTTCTCTGGTGTGTAGTCAGATGGCTAGATTTAGCAAAACTCTTCCCACATTGATCACAGCTATATGGTTTCTCTCCTGTGTGTGTTCTCTGGTGTACAGTCAGATGGCTAGATGTAGAAAAACTCTTCCCACATTGAGCACAGCCATATGGTTTCTCTCCTGTGTGTGTTCTCTGGTGTATTTTAAGTTCTGATGAAGATTTGCAACATTTCCCACAGTCAGAGCAGCAGTGAGATTTCTTCCCTGTGGATCTCTGCTGGTGTTTCTTGAGGAGGTCTGATCTGGAGAGACTTTTCTCTGCCTCATGATGTTGTCGAGGCTCCCCAGAGGATCCACGATAGTCACATCTCTCTCCTGTGTGAACAACAAGGTCAGACAGATGGTTCAAGGCCCACAACAGCAGAAATCCACTGTTTATTTGAGGTAAAAGGTGATGCCCAGAGGTCTGTTAAATTATTTTACAATTGTCTTAAGACAGGCAAACCTAAGAGGTGTGCCAGACGACCTTTGATCTCCGAAAAAGGCCCCTTTATGTGTTTGCTAAAATTGCAGCACGAGGGCGATGCAGACGCAATTTGATTGCAGAAACACCTCCCTGCTAATGAGGAAATCACTAGTTATGGATGTAGTATATCTGCTAATGAGGAAACCACTAGTTATGGATGTAGTATATCTGCCTGGAACAAAAATGGTGAGCAAAGATTTTAGTTTTCCACAATGTATTCTGAATATTACAGCGCAAGATCAGGAGTGCTACTGAAGGAAACTCACATTAAGCTCTGTGTCTAGTCACTAATTCACCACCGTGGGGGAAACTCAGGGGAGTTCTCATAGGCTGACAGCAAATATAGCCTCCATTTACAGGTTGTTTATGAGTGCATTTCACATTACTTTGGATTATAATTGTAAGGCTCGTTTGAATCTCCTGCTTAATATGTTTGTGTTATTGTCGCAAATCAACTGCTTTATATTTTAAAAACACTTCAACCAGTAAAATGCTCTTTGGCTAGCTTTTCTATTAGCCTGACAATGAGGGTTTGTACCCTAAGTGTTGAACAAACACTAACATAGTAGAGGTCGACCATGATGTCATAATTAGAGGTCGACCGATTATGATTTTTCCACGCCGATACCGATTATTGGAGGACCAAAAAAGCTGATAAAAATCGGACGATTTTATATATATATTTGTAATAATGACAATTACAACAATACTGAATGAACACTTATTTTAACATAATATAATACATCAATAAAATCCATTTAGTCTCAAATAAATAATGAAACATGTACCATGTGTTTTAAATCATGCAAAAACAAAGTGTTGGAGAAGAAAGTAAAAGTGCAATATGAGCCATGTAAAAAAGCTAACGTTTAAGTTCCTTGCTCAGAACATGAGAACATATTAAATGCTGGTGGTTCCTTTTAACATTAGTCTTCAATATTCCCAGATAAGACGTTTTAGGTTGTAGTTATTATTGGAATTATAGAACTATTTCCCTCTATACCATTTGTATTTCATATATCTTTGACTATTGGATGTTCTTATAGGCACTTTGGTATTGCCAGCCTAATCTTGGGAGTTGATAGGCTTGAAGTCATAAACAGAGCTGTGCTTCAAGCATTGCGAAGAGCTGCTGGCAAACGCAGGAATTGCTGCTTGAATGAATGTTTGAATGAATGCTTACGAGCCTGCTGCTGCCTACCACCACTCAGTCAGACTGCTCTATCAAATATCAAATCATAGACTTAATTATAATAAACACAGAAATACGAGCCTTAGGTCATATTCAATTCAATATCGCTCTTCCCCGACCCAGGAAGGGGCGGGGCCAAACAGGTGTTGTACCTCGTGTCCCTCCTTCAGGGAACAGTAATTATAGTCATAAGGTTATGCTCCCTTTCAGTCGGTCAACTTGAGGTACAACATACTATGGGGAAATACAATCATTCCCCAAAGCCGACTCAAACGGATACTAAATGAAACGGCACCTGGCAGACCACCCAGACCTGACCCTGCAAAATGCGAAAGTTTTGTAAATTTATTCATTGTCTTTTGTTGGAAACACTCCTGTCAATGTTGAGTAAGGACACACACCTGATTACTCATATAGTAGTAGAACTAGTCTACCTGGTTACACATATAGAAGTAGGACTAGTCTACCTGACAACACATATAGAAGTAGGACTAGTCTACCTGATTACACATATAGTAGTAGGACTAGTCTACCTGACAACACATATAGAAGTAGGACTAGTCTACCTGGTTACACATATAGCAGGAGGACTAGTCTACCTGGTTACACATATAGCAGGAGGACTAGTCTACCTGGTTACACATATAGAAGTAGGACTAGTCTACCTGTCCTGAGCACAAATGTAGATCTATAAATGTGCCCATTTGGGGATGTCTGATAGTATTTCTGATTGTCTTAACGCTGAACCACTAATGAGTTGTGGAGCTTCTCAAAGCAAATTGTTTTTTCACCTCAAACAGCAAGTAAACAAAGTCTAATCAAAATCAATTGCAAATGAGAATAACTCCTCAAAGTATTTGTAAAATATTTCCAGCTCTCACCCTTTCGATAACCACTCGGCACAAAAGGGAAAAACGTAATGCTCTGATCCAGTGGAAATGTCAAAACACCTGATTACTTCTTATCCCTTTCACAAATAGCCTACAGCTGTGTCGGTCGAGAACTCACAGGCACGGGAAACTGAGGGCCCAGAATATTTTATACAATGTTTCAAGTCCGTTTTAGACAGGCCATGCGATTTATAGGACATTTATTTGCAATGTTTTTATTTGTAGGCTATTTTTACATAGTTGGCAATGGCAATAAAAGTTACTTTTAGATTTGTATAATTTTCATTTAGATAGAATGTAGATTAATCACAGACAATGATTTTGAGATACTATTATAAATTAAATTAAACTGTTCCAGTAAAATGAACATATGAAAATCATAACTGGCACCAGATCAGTAGAAATGGTAAGATACATTTGCACTCCAAATGTAGGTTGCACACTGCTTGTGTAGCCGATTACCAGCAACGTCAGAATGTATGAAGGCCGGCAGGAGGAGGTAGATCGGGAAGAGTTTATTCTCTTCTGGATGGGCTGTATTGATGTAATGGCATGAAAATAAATTGGGTGAATATTATACAATGACTTATCAACAGCTCTAACAATTTGACCCTACAGGAAATCTTCACTGGCAATTCTAGAATATACTATATAGCCTAGAAACCTGGTTAAACTATCATTATGACATCATGGATGAATTCTGGAATATACTATATATCCTAGAAACCTGGTTAAACGATCATTATGACATGATGGATGAATTCTAGAATATACTATATATCCTAGAAACCTGGTTAAACTATCATTATGACATCATGGACGGATTCTAGCATATACTATATAGAAACCTGGTTAAACTATCATTATGACATCATGGACGGATTCTAGCATATACTATATAGAAACCTGGTTAAACTATCATTATGACATCATGCATGAATTCTGGAATATACTATATATCCTAGAAACCTGGTTAAACTATCATTATGACATCATGGATGAATTCTAGAATATACTATATAGCCTAGAAACCTGGTTAAACTATCATTATGGCATCATGGATGAATTCTGGAATATACTATATATCCTAGAAACCTGGTTAAACTATCATTATGACATCATGGATGAATTCTAGAATATACTATATATCCTAGAAACCTGGTTAAACTACCACTATGACATCATGGATGAATTCTAGAATATAATATATAACCTAGAAATCTGGTTAAACTATCATTATGACATCATGCATGGCCAGTCCTTGTATTCATAGTGTAGTGAATTCAGGGGGTTGCCCTGAGCTGAACTCAAACCTGGGTCCAGCGACTGTCAAGCCAACACCTTATAACTGTTACGCCAAGATGTCTGAACTTCTTGACGAGGTCGCTAGGTGTTGGGTTACGGTTGCTACAATGGCTTTCTCTATGAATTTGAGAGTGGTTACATTTCTCCAGCCCCCATCCCTCAGCTGTTTACCAAACCAAGTCTCTGGGCAGCCATTTTGTTGCTGTTTAAATACTAGGTTGTCCCTTTAAAAAAGCCACACATCAATCAACCAATCTGAAGTTGAAACAATAACAAAGCTGTAATTCCACCACTGTTTTGCTGATAAGATGATGATGGGTCTGGAGACATTTAACTACTCTCAAATTCATAGACAGACCTATGGATGAAAGGACTGACCATCCATGATATCAACATTATAGTTAACCATGTTGAGGCTGTTGATTTACATTGTTTCTAAACATTGGAGTAAAAAAAGCTTCTTTTGGGTTCTGATGGGGTACAACAGTTGAACTAAGCTCATGAGGCATGTGTTATATTATCCAAGAATCAATGCCTATGAATAAATAATTTAAAAGTCAAAATATGGATGTAGCAATTGCAGATTTCCCCTTTAACACCAAACATCAGTTCAACAACTGCAGAGTTTGTACCTCTGTATTTAAGACAGTACTTACCAGTGGTAATCACGGCCCGGTTTCTCAAAACCATCTTATGGCTAAGTTCATCTTTAGAACCACTGGATGCCTTAAATTGCGTTTGGGAAATCGGGCCCAGATATCCAGTTTCCTCATCCTCTTCTTCCGATGAGACCGTAATCTCCCCCTCCTCCTCTTCTTTCACTGAAACGTCTTTCTCTTCTTCTTTCAGGGTAACAACCTCACCCTCTACTTGTTTTTGTATTGTAACAGTCTCCTCTTCCTCCTCCTCTTCTTCTGATTTGACCGTATTCTCCCCCTCCTCCGCTTTCACTTCAAAAACTGAAACCTCCTCATCTTTTACTGTAACACCCTCCTCCTCTTTCACTCTGAACGCCTCTTCTTTCACTGTAACGTCTTTCTCTTCTTTCCCTGTAACAGCCTCACCCTCTACTTGTTTTTGTATTGTAACATCCTTCTCTTCCTCCTCCTCTTTGATGAGAGCTTCTTTCTCCGTCCAGCAGACCGTCTCTTCTTCAGCAGGAAGAGAGTAATTTAGTGAACTCATGGTCTGAGATGTTAGCTAGCTAGGCTAATGCTAATTTAACCAGCCCGCCAGCTGAATAATAACTACAACAACGTAAATATGAAATGGAATAGGATAACTTACTAACTAGACGACAGAAGAGGGTTTAAAATACAGTGGCTAATATACACTAAATCTTCTAAAGAGCTTTATGGGTTTGGCTATTTTGGCTAGGAAGCTACGGAGGTGTCTGACTAAATGTTGCTGCTGCTGAAAGAAGCGTTCCGTCCACTAGATTATACGTCACACTAACAGCATTGCGTTCCGTCCACTAGATTATACGTCACACTAACAGCATTGCCTTAAAATCGCACACCGCCATCTGCTGACTGGAGTGGGTAACGCTCAGTCTGAACCTCTGACTGCGATGAAGATGTGCGACTTTAAGACAATGACGCTAGTGTGACGTAAAATATATATTATAATGTTCAGACAAAAAGTTAGTGTAGGAAGCATGAGTTTTTACTCACCAGTGTAACAATACAGTGTGGTTATAGACTTAGTAACTTAGTTGTGTTCACGATCTGGTTCCCTATAAACACAACCAGTTATGTTTTTGAATTATCACATATGTATTAATTTATTTCGGGATTCCGGGTAATCCACAGCAGATTTATGGAGAATTGCTGTGGGTGAGTTCAAAATTGAATAGTCCCGGGATAGAAATATATAAAGTTGACATTACATCATAAAATCCACCTTTTAAATCATACATTAGCAATTTATGTTTTAGTAACTACTGTTGTTGGTTTGGTGTCAAATAAGCCTCTCTTTATATGTTATTTGCCAAATCTCCGTTTTCCATGTGGGTTTTATGCTAAAGTTCCCTCTTTCAAGTTGGTATCTAACTGGAAAATGCATCTTCTTTAGGAGTGTTATTTTTACCGTCGACTACTGATCATTCATCCACACTGTGTGTCTCATCAATGCAGGTCATTTATGACAAATGTATAAAGTACATGTTCTATAAACCCATGAACACCAGCCAGTTTATTAGCCCGGTTTTGTTAGTTTAGGTGTATTATACTTCCTCGCCACCAGAGGTGGACTTTGAGTCATTTCTCAGGTATATTTGATATATTTTGTTAGTAAAATGGATGACAGTTTATTCTGATGTAGTGAATATGAGACACATGTAAACAATTGCTTCATTTATTATAGTAAATTAGAAATTATTAGGAATCCACTATACGATCACAATAACTTTGATAGACATTTCAATTGTTTTTTTGTTAGTATATTAAAGGGCAGATTAATGTAGAATTGCTGTGGGAGTGCTATTTATATCCCGTCACTACTGATCATTCATCCATACTGTGTGTGTCCCATCATTGCAGCGTTGGAAATAAATTAACTATCCATCCATTGCTCCTTCCTGTGTTGACTCACTGACTTGAGAGACCAGGAAGGTCACACTAGCTCGATAGGTTGATATCTAGCTCAAGCGTCACCTCATGCTTTTCATTAACTGTGTGGTTGTGTTATCTAGTGGGAACCCGTTAGCACGGTGGGCTCTGGTGCGTTCTTGCCGTGGGCTCAAGACGACAGAGGAAATCAACCTGCTTGCTCCTTTTTGTTTTGTCAACTTTTCAATATGGATGTTATGTTTGATACCGGAGGTATCATTGAATTGAATTGAATCACTGCATTGAAAGCAGTAAACTTTTTTTTTGTGTTGATGCCCGTATCACTTTATCAGCAGCACGTCATCAATGACGTCTGGAGATTCATTTCATCGAACAACCACCTGATTGGTTTGGTATTGGGCTGGTTCGACATTGCAGGCGACTGATTGATCTACAAATCACCTTACATCATAAATAACTACTCATTATAATTTATAAATCAGTCAGCCAGTCACCATTTTTCCCACAATGCAGCATGGATTTGATGCTCTCAAACACGGCCAGTGGTTTGGTAAATGACATTAAGGCTATGCTGCTACATGCTACGGTGTGGGATGTCATCTATAATAATGACATAAAGGCTATGCTGCTACAGTGTGGGATGTCATCTATAATAATGACATAAAGGCTATGCTGCTACGGTGTGGGATGTCATCTATAATAATGACATAAAGGCTATGCTGCTACGGTGTGGGATGTCATCTATAATAATGACATAAAGGCTATGCTGCTACGTGCTATGGTGTGGGATGTCATCTATAATAATGACATAAAGGCTATGCTGCTACGGTGTGGGACGTCATCTATAATAATGACATAAAGGCTATGCTGCTACGTGCTGTTTTTCATACTAAGATGGACCAAGAGTCTGTTGATTGGTCAGTCATTGGGTTAATTTGTTTTGCAATGTTTTCAAATCAAATCAAGCTTTATTTATACAGCACATTTCAGACATGGATGCAACACAATGGTTTCACAGGAAAAACTATGAAAATTAAACACAAAAAATTAAACAGATATATTTAGTACATGTAACAGTATAACTTTAGTCCGTCCCCTCACCCCGGGCGCGAACCAGGGACCCTCTGCACACATCAACAACAGTCACCCATGAAGCATCGTTACCCATCGCTCCACAAAAGCCGCGGCCCTTGCAGAGCAAGGGGAACCACTACTTCAAGGTCTCAAAGCGAGTGACGTCACCAATTGAAACGCTATTAGCGCGCACTACCGCTAACTAGCTAGCCATTTCACATCGGTTACATACACAACAAACATAAGAGGATAAAAAACAGAAGAAAAACAACTGAAAGACTAATGAGCAAGAAAGAAAGAAAATGAAAGGAAATGCCATTGATTAAAATATTAACAATATGATGCTATATCCAACCCAAAATATAAGCTTGTTTTTTTTAGAACTAACAGAGTCACTGACAACAACTAAACAGGTGGGGTTTTAGGAGGGGTTCTGAAAGACACTATGGGGGTGTCACTGAAAGTTGACTAGTAACAACAACTGGGACCGAAAAGACACCCACCATGAGACCCACTAAATCTGCCCAAAAAGAGGAAAACAAAAGAAAAACCCACAATAAACTTAAAGACAGGAAGCAAACCAAAAAGGTGGAGCAACTAAAGGTGTTGACTCTCCACCTTTTTGGTTTGCTTTCCTGTCTTAAGTTTGTCAAGACAACTGGAGTACTGGGTCAGACACTCTTAAATAGAACCTGGACCAGCTCAGGTGAAACACCTTCCCACTAACGTGATGGACAAGCCAGCACAGGTGTAACACATACTGACTAACGAGGTGACACCAATCAGTGCGCCCAAGACACATTTCAGTTGAATGCATTCAGTTGTACAATCAATCAATCACATGTATTTATAAAGCCCTTCTTACATCAGCTGATGTCACAGAGTGCTGTACAGAAACCCAGCCTAAAACCCCAAACAGCAAGCAATGCAGGTGTAGAAGCACGGTGGCTAGGAAAAACTCCCTAGAAAGACCAGAACCTAGGAAGAAACCTAGAGAGGAACCAGGCTATGAGGGGTGGCCAGTCCTCTTCTGGCTGTGCTGGGTGGAGATTATAACAGAACATGGCCAAGATGTTCAAATGTTCATAAATGACCAGCAGGGTCAAATAATAATAATCACAGTGGTTGTCAAACGTGCAACAGATCTGCACCTCAGGAGTAAATGTCAGTTGGCTTTTCATAGCCAATCATTCAGAGTATCTCCACAACTTCCATTTCACATAATCTACAATGCTTCACCTTCTACAATATAAACATGGTGTCTACTGGCTGTCAACAATTAAAAACAAGAAAAAAACATTTCTAAATAATAATATACAATCATATTATTTTTTTCTCCTTTTTCATTTCCATTTCCATTCTTTCCTCACTAGCTTCTAGAACTCTCGTCCCCTTGGAACGAGCCCAAACAAAACTCAAATCAAATTGTATTAGTCACATGCGCCGGATACAACACTGGAACTCTTACTTACGAGCCCCCAACAGTGCAGCTAAAAAAAAATACAGAAAAGAATAAGAGATAAAAACTAATATCCAACACGGGAAAAACGTGTCAAAATAAATTGTGGTTTCTCTCCTGTCTAAATGCAAAACACAAATCTATTTGACTGCCCACCCTTGAGATAATCAGCAACCAAGTTGTCCTTGGCACGGACAGGTCTGATTTCAAGAGGAAACTCCTGCGATATCCGTAGTAACTTTCCACCTAACTGCGGAGCTTCTCTCTCTTGTCAGGATTCACTAGATAGGCATGTTGTTGGATATAAAAGCAGGGTAACAATGTCAATATAATTGTACCCAAAAATGTCAAGTTGGTTGCATGAATAACTATGATTACTAAATGTTACATAATATGAAATATCAAAACCAAAATGTTCACCCCTTTGTTAATATGTATTGGCAATAATTAACTTAATGGTGAGGCATGGAATAATAAAACATGTATCTTTTGTCAGGCTGAATGTTTGAAATATGAGGTGATTTGAGTCATGCTTCTTCAGTAGTGGACTAAAGACAATTAGCACTTGAATGTTGTCAAGAAATACTGGAGTGATGTGAGATTGTTAATAAAATTGATTATAGACTAATTTATATTATTATGATAATATTTTTTTTCATTGAAAAAACGACCTGAAAAGACATATTTTCAACTTTCATCTTCAACTACAACGGAACATATATTCAACGTCTTTTGAATGACATTTTGCTAAATGGGAATTGTGCAATATCAAAACACAGTTTTAACGTGTCCAAATCAATAACCAATATGCAGAAACAGTTTGGGATATATTGAAAACCTAAACATTTTGGAGTGTTTCACTGTGATTCCAGTGAGTCACCAACATGGTAAACAGCTAGCTACATTGTGATTCCAGTGGGTCACCAACGTGGTAAACAGCTAGCTACATTTTGATTTCAGTGGGTCACCAACGTGGTAAACAGCTAGCTACATTGTGATTCCAGTGGGTCACCAACGTGGTAAACAGCTAGCTACATTGTGATTCCAGTGGGTCACCAACGTGGTAAACAGCTAGCTACACTGTGATTACAGTGGGTCACCAATGTGGTAAACAGCGAGCTACATTGTGATTCCAGTGGGTCACCAACGTGGTAGACAGCTAGCTACATTGTGATTCCAGTGGGTCACCAACGTGGTAAACAGCTAGCTACATTGTGATTCCAGTGGGTCACCAACGTGGTAAACAGCTAGCTACATTTTGATTCCAGTGGGTCACCAACGTGGTAAGTGTAACACAATTATTTTTTGTTAGTCACTTTTTGTTAAATCACATAAATAGTAACTCTTTCAATTCAGAGCCTGGGTTTTTTCCCTGAGGGTAAAATCAATTGAACATGGGGCAAACATTTAGGGTTCTACATTGACATTCATTAAAAAACTCCTACTACAATGTTAAAATAATCTACATTGTGACATTATTTAATTATTTAATTGATATCATGAAAAAACTCCTTCATGTATTTTCTGATGTTTGCTCAGAGATCTTTTACTAGAGTATCTCTTCCCACATTGATCACAGCTCCAAGATTTCTCTCCTGTGTGTGTTCTCTGGTGTAATGTCAGCTGGCTAGATTGACCAAAACGCTTCCCACATTGACCACAACTATAAGGTTCCTGTCCTGTGTGTTTTCCCTGGTGTAATGTCAGCTGGCTAGATTGACCAAAACTCTTACCACATTGATCACAGCTATACGGTTTCTCTCCTGTGTGTATTCTCTGGTGTACAGTCAGAGAGCCAGATGTAGTAAAACTCTTCCCACATTGATCACAGCTATAAGGTTTCTCTCCTGTGTGTATTCTCTGGTGTACCGTCAGCTGGTCAGATTTAACAAAACTCTTCCCACATTGATCACAACTATAGGCTTTCTCTCCTGTGTGTCTTCTCTGGTGCACTGTCAGATTGCTAGATTGACAAAAACTCTTTCCACATTGACCACAGCTAAAAGGTTTCTCTCCTGTGTGTGTTCTCTGGTGTAATGTCAGCTGGCTAGATTGACCAAAACTCTTTCCACATTGACCACAGCCATAAGGTTTCTCTCCTGTATGTGTTCTCTGGTGTAAAGTCAGAGAGCCAGATGTAGTAAAACTCTTCCCACATTGATCACAGCTATAAGGTTTCTCTCCTGTGTGTATTCTCTGGTGTACTGTCAGCTGGTCAGATGTAACAAAACTCTTCCCACAATGATCACAACTATAGAGTTTCTCTCCTATGTGTCTTCTCTGGTGCACTTTCAGATTGATAGATTGACCAAAACTCTTCCCACATTGACCACAGCTATAAGATTTCTCTCCTGTGTGTGTTCTCTGGTGTACTGTCAGCTGGCTAGCTTGACCAAAACTCTTCCCACATTGACCACAGCTATAAGGTTTCTCTCCTGTGTGTGTTCTCTGGTGTAAAGTCAGATGACCAGATGTGGTAAAACTCTTCCCACATTGATCACAGCTATAAGGTTTCTCTCCTGTGTGTATTCTCTGGTGTATAGTCAGCTGGCTAGATGTTGTAAAACTCTTCCCACATTGATCACAGCTATAAGGTTTCTCTCCTGTGTGTGTTCTCTGGTGTAAAATCAGAGAGCCAGATGTAGTAAAACTCTTCCCACATTGATTACAGTTAAAAGATTTCTCTCCTTTGTGTGTTCTCTGGTGTATTTTAAGTTTTACTGAAGAGTTGAATCTTTTCCCACAGTCAGAGCAGCAGTTAGATTTCTTCCCTGTGGGTCTCTGCTGGTGTTTCTGGAGGAGTTGTGATCTGGAGAGACTCTTCTCTGCCTCGTCAGCATCAGGATGTTTTTGAGGCTCCCCAGAGGATCCATGATAGTCACGCCTCTCTCCTGTGTGAACAACAAAGTCAGACGGTTAAAGGCCCAAAAACAGCAGAAATCCACTGTTTATTTGAGGTAAAAGGTGATGCCCATGATGTTGTGCAACAATGTACGTCTGTTAAATTTCACAATTAAGACAGTCAAGTTAGTAACAAGTCATATTTTGTCTTGTTTTCAAATTAGTGGGAACTAGAAATACGTTATTCATGATGTTGAAATCCTAAGCAGTGTGCCAGACAACTATTGGTCTCCAATATAGGCCCTTTTCGGTGTTTGATAAAATTGCGGCACGAGGTCAATGCACACACAATTTGATTGCAGAAACTCCTCCCTGCTAATGAGGATGTAGTATATCTGCATGGAACAAAAATGGTGAGTGAAGATTTTAGTTTTTCCACAATGTATTCTGAATATTACAGCGCAAGATCAGGAGTGCTACTCAAGGAAACTCACATTAAGCTCTGAGTCTATTCACTAATTCACCACCGTGGGGGGAAACTCAGGGGAGTTCTCATAGGCTGACAGCAATAATAGCCTCCATTTACAGGTTGAATATGAGTGAATTTAACACTACTATTGGATTATAATTGTCAGGCTCGTTTTGAATGTCCTGCTTAATATGTTTGTGTTATTGTCGCATATCAACTGCTTTATACTTAAAAAACACTTCAACCAGTAAAATGCTCTTTAGCTAGCTTTTCCATCAGCCTGACAATGAGGGTTTGTACACTAAGTGCTTAACAAATTGGCCCATAACTTCACCAAACAATAACATAGTAGGGGTCGACCCATTATGATTCTTCAACAGCAAACAGCAAAAAAAAAATAATAATAACAAAAATAACCTCCATTTACAGGTTGTTTTTGAGTGCATTTCACATTACTATTACCTATAACTTCACCTAAAAACAAGATAGACCTACTGTAGGACCCATAACTTCACCTAACAACAACACAGACCTACTGTAGGACCCATAACAATAACATAGACCTACTGTAGGACCCATAACTTCATCTAACAACAACATAGACCTACTGTAGGACCTATAACTTCACCTAACAATAACATAGACCTACTGTAGGACCCATAACTTCCCCTAACAACAACATAGACCTACTGTAGGACCCATAACTTCACCTAACAATAACATAGACCTACTGTAGGACCCATAACTTCACCTAACATAGGACTATATATAATTTAATATTTCAGGTGAAACATCGAAACTTAAATGTCTTTGTCATGACATTTCATAACCTGATCACCAGATAATTTTGTGAATAATCCCACTAGGCTACTCTGTAATGTGTTGTCATTCTAAATGTCCTGAATAAAGGAAAATAGCTCTGTGTGTTGTACAATAGCCTATCCATCAAGGAACAGTTCTCTACACATTATGAGCTAAGTATCTCTGTGTCCAAACAGACTAACAAGACCCTACAGTAAATCAAGCAGACAATAACACATTATAAACATCAATTTGTTAGGGATGTTGGATCCAACGTGGAGCACGGCATTACTGTCTTTACCAGAGTAATGAATGAAGAAGCACTTTGGTTGTTGTTGCATGTCGTGATGTTTGTCATGTGACTGGCATTCAGAAAATGATTTCCTGGATCAGCTGATGATAGTTGAACATGTGACTAACTAAACAGCTACAGTATTAAGAATGATGTGTAATTATTGAAGAAACACATTAATGACAGTATCCATTTGGGTGTTGTCAATAAAGTTAAGGTGACTAGGTTAGAACCATTTGATTAAGCAAACTCTGAAATTATTTAGGATTTCTGTGCCCATGAAAACTGTTTTCCCAGCGTAACATAAGGAGGCACTAAATGTTACATAGTTAGTGTGCATTTCAGAGATCTGAATACAAAAAACTGTCCTAACAGGACAATAACCTGTAATGCGTTATCATTCTAAATGTCCTGAATAAAGGAACAGTTCTCTGTGCTTTATCTTGGACTTATTTTTCTACTGTATTATTGACTGTATGTTTGTTACACTCCATGTGTAACTCTGTGTTTTTGTAAGTGTCGAACTGCTTTGCTTTATCTTGGCCAGGTCACAGTTCTAAATGAGAACTTGTTCTCAACTTGCCTACCTGGTTAAATAAAGGTGAAATAAATAAATAAAATAGATCAGCAACGGTGGCTTGCAAACAGTGGATAGTAAGTAGCCCACCTTTGGAATAACTATGTTAAGTCATAACTGTAGTATCCTGTATAACTATGTTAAGTTATAACTGTAGTATCCTGTATAACTATGTTAAGTTATAACTGTAGTATCCTGTATAACTATGTATAGTTATAACTGTAGTATCCTGTATAACTGTAGTATTCTGTATAACTGTAGTATTCTGTATAACTATGTATAGTTATAACTGTAGTATCCTGTATAACTGTAGTATCCTGTATAACTATGTATAGTTATAACTGTAGTATCCTGTATAACTGTAGTATCCTGTATAACTATGTATAGTTATAACTGTAGTATCCTGTATAACTATGTATAGTTATAACTGTAGTATCATGTATAACTGTAGTATCCTCTATAACTATGTATAGTTATAACTGTAGTATCCTGTATAACTGTAGTATCCTGTATAACTGTAGTATCCTGTATAACTATGTAGTATCCTGTATAACTATGTAGTATCCTGTATAACTATGTAGTATCCTGTATAACTATGTAGTTATAACTGTAGTATCCAGTATAGTCTGGGAGGTGGTGAAACCACTCAGGCTTATTTGATGTGATCTAATGTTTTGATCATGTAGTTTTCCTTACAAGCATTCAGTCACCAAAGGGGGTTTGGTCATTCCTTTGTTTATATACTGTCTCATTGACAAAAATATTTTTGATTATTTGTTTACATCATTCCTTTGTCTCGACATACACAGTAAACGTACCGAGGTTCTAATGTTGCCAAGGAGACACATTTTATTATTTATTTACAGTTTGGAGGGTTGGGGGTCTGACATCCAGGGACACATTTTAGTTCTAATGGTGCCGTTCTGTTATTCTTTTCAGCTTCTTTTTCCAAGCATCTTACTTTACTCTGAGACTAGTTATCCTGGGATCTTACATTACTCTGAGACTAGTTATCCTGGGATCTAACATGACTCTGAGACTAGTTATCCTGGGATCTTACATTACCCTGAGACTAGTTATCCTGGGATCTTACATTACTCTGAGACTAGTTATCCTGGGATCTTACATTACTCTGAGACTAGTTATCCTGGGATCTTACATTACTCTGAGACTAGTTATCCTGGGGAATAGTTTCAATACATTTGCAAAAAACCTAAACCTGTTTTTGCGTTGGCATTATGGGGTATTGTGATGTCATTATGGGGTATTGTGATGCCATTATGGGGTATTGTGAAACATTTCAGAATAAAGGGATGCACCGATATTACATTTTTGGCCAATACCGATATCCAATATTTTCCTTACCCCAAAAAACGATACCGATAACCGATATTAAAATTTTTAGAGGCCTTTTAAGCATTCTAGTACAGCATTCTAATAGTTAACACACACACGGACGCAGCGGATCCCACAGTAGTTGTCTATTATTGGTGTAGAGAGGAAGACAAAAGAGAGTGAACCCACAGATGGATAGGAAGATAGAAATTATCATTATTACTAGAAAATATTCATTTAAAATCCAGGAATTTTACAACTTTAGCTCTCTAGGTCAAGCCAGTAGGATACAGTAGGTTGTATCTCTCTAGGTCATGCCAGTAGGTTACAGTAGGTTGTATCTCTCTAGGTCATGCCAGTAGGCTACAGTAGGTTGTAACTCTCTAGGTCATGCCAGTAGCTACAGTAGGTTGTAACTCTCTAGGTCATGCCAGTAGGTTACATTAGGATGTATCTCTCTAGGTCATGCCAGTAGGTTACATTAGGTTGTATCTCTCTAGGTCATGCCAGTAGGTTACAGTAGGTTGTATCTCTCTAGGTCATGCCAGTAGGCTACAGTAGGTTGTAACTCTCTAGGTCATGCCAGTAGGTTACAGTAGGTTGTATCTCTCTAGGTCATGCCAGTAGGCTACAGTAGGTTGTATCTCTCTAGGTCATGCTAGTAGGTTACAGTAGGTTGTATCTCTCTAGGTCATGCCTGTAGGCTACAGTAGGTTGCATCTCTCCAGGTCATGCCAGTAGGTTACAGTAGGTTGTATCTCTCTAGGTCATGCCAGTAGGTTACAGTAGGTTGTATCTCTCTAGGTCATGCCAGTAGGCTACAGTAGGTTGCATCTCTCTAGGTCATGCCAGTAGGTTACAGTAGGTTGTATCTCTCTAGGTCATGCCAGTAGGTTACAGTATGTTGTAACTCTCTAGGTCATGCCAGTAGGTTACAGTAGGTTGTAACTCTCTAGGTCATGCCAGTAGGTTACAGTAGGTTGTATCTCTCTAGGTCATGCCAGTAGGCTACAGTAGGTTGTAACTCTCTAGGTCATGCCAGTAGGTTGTAACTCTCTAGGTCATGCCAGTAGGTTGTATCTCTCTAGGTCATGCCAGTAGGTTACAGTAGGTTGTATCTCTCTAGGTCATGCCAGTAGGCTTCAGTAGGTTGTAACTCTCTAGGTCATGCCAGTAGGTTACAGTAGGTTGTATCTCTCTAGGTCATGCCAGTAGGTTACACTAGGTTGTAACTCTCTAGGTCATGCCAGTAGGTTACAGTAGGTTGTATCTCTCTAGGACATGCCAGTAGGCTACAGTAGGTTGTAACTCTCTAGGTCATGCCAGTAGGTTACAGTAGGTTGTATCTCTCTAGGTCATGCCAGTAGGTTACAGTAGGTTGTATCTCTCTAGGTCATGCCAGTAGGTTACAGTAGGTTGTATCTCTCTAGGTCATGCCAGTAGGCTACTGTAGGTTGTATCTCTCTAGGTCATGCCAGTTGGTTACAGTAGGTTGTAACTCTCTAGGTCATGCCAGTAGGTTACAGTAGGCTGTATCTCTCTAGGTCATGCCAGTAGGCTACTGTAGGTTGTATCTCTCTAGGTCATGCCAGTAGGCTACAGTAGGTTGTAACTCTCTAAGTCATGCCAGTAGGCTACAGTTGGTTGTATCCAAGTGGAAACAATTATCAACCCAATGTGGAAAGTGTCGAATTTGGTCAACAACAAAATCAATGGCTTATTTGCTACGTGAGGTTTACTTGATCTAACAGAAGTTTCTTAATGTTTAAGTTGTTACGTGGACACGTGACATACCGACAACTTTGACAAAAACATTATAGGAGTTGTCTCCAGATCGCTATGCATATTCATGCTAATAGCTTAGCATCTCTCTCAATTGAATACAGGCAGTGCATATTCATGTTAGTAGCTTAGCATCTCTCTCCATTGAATACAGGCGGTTGACGACAAAAACCCTCATAGAATATAAACAATAGATTACAATAATAAGATGAATCCACCAATCCAAAGAAAGGATAGGCGGGAGCTAGACAACCCACAGTGAAGCTTTGTGGACAACGACTCCACTTGTTAGGGCGGAGAGACATCTTGTCAGGACATCCATACTCTTTGTTGTAGCCAACCCAACTCTCGCATGGTACTACTGGGGGGCACGGTGTGTAGTAAAACATCACTACATGAAAATCACTACATGCAGTGCCCCCCAGTCTGCGGTCAGCAGATAGACCCTTCTCAAATATATATGTTAAGTCACTTTTTGGAAACGGAACGGAGATTTCAAGGGGTAGCTTGTTCTCTACTTCGTCTGATTCTAGACATATCAGTCATCATCCTGGGCCCACCGTTGAAGAGGTATTGACGAGCCAACTCCGACTATCCAAAGTTTTAAAAAAAAATATGGCGGTACTTACTAGTGTTAATCAGATCTCCTATCTCCGCCTCTTCATCTTTCAATGTGACAGTAATCTCCCCTTCCTTCTTCACTCCAAAAACTGCATCCTCCTCTTTCTCTTCATCCTCTTCTTTCACTCTGAACGCCTCTTCCTCTTCTTTCACTGAAACGTCTTTCTCTTCTTCTTTCACTGTAACAGCCTTACCCTCTACTTCTTGTTTTACTGTGATATCCTCTTCTTCCTTCTCCTCTTTCACGACAATGTTCAGCCCCAGAGCTTCTTTCTCCGTCCAGCAGACCTCCTCTTCTTTAACAAGAGGGGAGAAGTTTAGGGAGCTCATGTTCGGGGATGTTAGCTAGCTAGCTATCATTAGCGACTAGGCTAGTGCTAATTTAACCAGTCAGCTACTATAGCTGACTAATACAAAATAACGTAATATTATATTAAATAGGTTAACAAGTAGATACGACAGAAGTGTGTCTAACACACAGTAGCTTATATACACCGAAAGCGTATAAATAGCTTGAATCCTTCGGCTATGTTGGCTAGCAAGCTACCGAGGTGGTTGACGAGCTGTTTATGAAGAACCGTCCACTAGATTATACGTCACGCTGACAGCGTCGCCTGAAAGACGCACATCGCCGTCTGCTGACTGGGGGGGAAACGCAGTTGAGGATCATATTTTATTTTTAGACAAAGATTATTGTAAATGGATTTAATTAAATAATACCATTATATTGAGACATACAAAGACAATAAAGTGTTGATTGATTAGTGCGGATAAAAAATGTTTACTACAGCACATTTGAGGCAGTTTCATTAAGTCAAACTAAATCTAAATAAGTAGCTAGCTACTGTAGGTCCATACTGCTCCTACATGGTGTAACAATACATCATGTAGATGTATATAATGAACAGACTAGGTCTATACTGCTCCTACATGGTGTAACAATACATCATGTAGATGTATATAATGAACAGACTAGGTCTATACTGCTCCTACATGGTGTAACATTACATCATGTAGATGTATATAATGAACAGACTAGGTCCATACTGCTCCTACATGGTGTAACAATACATCATGTAGATGTATATAATGAACAGACTAGGTCTATACTGCTCCTACATGGTGTAACAATACATCATGTAGATGTACACTACCATTAAAAGTTTGGGGTCACTTAGAAATGTCCTTGTTTTTTAAAGAAAATCAAATTTTTTCATTTATTTACCTGTTTTTGCTTTGTCATTATGGTGTATTGTGATGTCATTATTGGGTATTGTGATGTCATTATTGGGTATTGTGTAGATTGATGAGGGGGAAAAAATGATTGAATCAATTTTAGAATAAGGCTGTAACATAACAAAATGTGGAAAAAGTGAAGGGGTCTGAATGCTTTCCGAATGCAATATATATATAGGGGCAGTACTTAGTGACATCACTTCATGAAACAGGAGGTACAAATATATAACATAGTTTCACAGTATCAACATTCAATGTGTCGAAATATATGACCAAGCTGGAAGTGGAAACGCCAGCCCAGCCCACAATCCTAGAGGTTCACTGATGATCAACCTCCTCCTTCACATCTGACTCCTGATGATCAACCTCCTCCTTCACATCTGACTCCTGATGATCAACCTCCTCCTTCACATCTGACTCCTGATGATCAACCTCCTCCTTCACATCTGACTCCTGATGATCAACCTCCTCCTTCACATCTGACTCCTGATGATCAACTTCCTCCTTCACATCTGACTCCTGATGGTCAACCTCCTCCTTCACATCTGACTCCTGATGATCAACCTCCTCCTTCACATCTGACTCCTGATGATCAATCTCCTCCTTCACATCTGACTCCTGATGATCAACCTCCTCCTTCACATCTGACTCCTGATGATCAACCTCCTCCTTCACATCTGACTCCTGATGATCAACCTCCTCCTTCACATCTGACTCCTGATGATCAACCTCCTCCTTCACATCTGACTCCTGATGATCAACCTCCGCCTTCACATCTGACTCCTGATGATCAACCTCCTCCTTCACATCTGACTCCTGATGATCAACCTCCTCCTTCACATCTGACTCCTGATGATCAACCTCCTCCTTCACATCTGACTCCTGATGATCAACCTCCTCCTTCACATCTGACCCCTGATGATCAACCTCCTCCTTCACATCTGACTCCTGATGATCAACCTCCTCCTTCACATCTGACTCCTGATGATCAACCTCCTCCTTCACATCTGACTCCTGATGATCAACCTCCTCCTTCACATCTGACTCCTGATGATCAACCTCCTCCTTCACATCTGACTCCTGATGATCAACCTCCTCCTTCACATCTGACTCCTGATGATCAACCTCCTCCTTCACATCTGACTCCTGATGATCAACCTCCGCCTTCACATCTGACTCCTGATGATCAACCTCCTCCTTCACATCTGACTCCTGATGATCAACCTCCTCCTTCACATCTGACTCCTGATGATCAACCTCCTCCTTCACATCTGACTCCTGATGATCAACCTCCTCCTTCACATCTGACCCCTGATGATCAACCTCCTCCTTCACATCTGACTCCTGATGATCAACCTCCTCCTTCACATCTGACTCCTGATGATCAACCTCATCCTTCACATCTGACTCCAGTGAACAATCCAGAGCGTCTTCTTTTTTTGGGGAATCCCGATGGACGACGTCATCGAAAAGGACGTCATCACCACAACCGCCCACAAGTTAATTGTCATTCAGGTTATTAATGGGAAGAACATTAGCAATATGTCCTGTCTGGTAACTTGTCTCGTTCAATGGATTTACATTGGCAGGTGCACAGGGAGAAAGTGACGGAGAGAAATAAAATGGTGCTGATGAATCTGGCCTTATTCCAGTTGGTCTGGGCAGGTGTGATGTAGTTAATGGAGATGGAGGTGTGATGTAGTTAATGGAGATAGAGGTGTGTTCTAGTGGGTCTGGGCAGGTGTGATGTAGTTAATGGAGATGGAGGTGTGTTCTAGTGGGTCTGGGCAGGTGTGATGTAGTTAATGGAGATGGAGGTGTGTTCTAGTGGGTCTGGGCAGGTGTGATGTAGTTAATGGAGATGGAGGTGTGTTCTAGTGGGTGTGATGTAGTTAATGGACATGGAGGTGTGTTCTAGTGGGTCTGGGCAGGTGTGATGTAGTTAATGGAGATGGAGGTGTGTTCTAGTGGGTCTGGGCAGGTGTGTTGTAGTTAATTAATGGAGATGGAGGTGTGTTCTAGTGGGT
>NW_026602172.1:0-23530 GCF_029448725.1 Salvelinus fontinalis | reverse complement strand
TTAATAGTCTGGTCACATCTAACAGAGTGTCTTTAATAGTCTGGTCACATCTAACAGATTAATAGTCTGGTCACATCTAACAGATTAATAGTCTGGTCACAACTAACAGATTAATAGTCTGGTCACAACTAACAGATTAATAGTCTGGTCACATCTAACAGATTAATAGTCTGGTCACATCTAACAGATTAATAGTCTGGTCACAACTAACAGAGTGTCTTTAATAGTCTGGTCACATCTAACAGATTAATAGTCTGGTCACATCTAACAGAGTGTCTTTAATAGTCTGGTCACAACTAACAGATTAATAGTCTGGTCACAACTAACAGATTAATAGTCTGGTCACATCTAACAGATTAATAGTCTGGTCACATCTAACAGAGTGTCTTTAATAGTCTGGTCACATCTAACAGATTAATAGTCTGGTCACAACTAACAGATTAATAGTCTGGTCACATCTAACAGAGTGTCTTTAATAGTCTGGTCACATCTAACAGAGTGACTTTAATACTCTGGTCACATCTAACAGAGTGTCTTTAATAGTCTGGTCACAACTAACAGATTAATAGTCTGGTCACATCTAACAGATTAATAGTCTGGTCACATCTAACAGATTAATAGTCTGGTCACAACTAACAGATTAATAGTCTGGTCACATCTAACAGAGTGACTTTAATAGTCTGGTCACATCTAACAGAGTGTCTTTAATAGTCTGGTCACATCTAACAGATTAATAGTCTGGTCACATCTAACAGATTAATAGTCTGGTCACATCTAACAGATTAATAGTCTGGTCACATCTAACAGATTAATAGTCTGGTCACAACTAACAGATTAATAGTCTGGTCACATCTAACAGATTAATAGTCTGGTCACATCTAACAGAGTGGCTTTAATAGTCTGGTCACATCTAACAGAGTGGCTTTAATAGTCTGGTCACATCTAACAGATTAATAGTCTGGTCACATCTAACAGATTAATAGTCTGGTCACATCTAACAGAGTGGCTTTAATAGTCTGGTCACATCTAACAGAGTGGCTTTAATAGTCTGGTCACATCTAACAGATTAATAGTCTGGTCACATCTAACAGATTAATAGTCTGGTCACATCTAACAGAGTGGCTTTAATAGTCTGGTCACATCTAACAGAGTGGCTTTAATAGTCTGGTCACATCTAACAGATTAATAGTCTGGTCACAACTAACAGAGTGTCTTTAATAGTCTGGTCACATCTAACAGATTAATAGTCTGGTCACATCTAACAGATTAATAGTCTGGTCACAACTAACAGAGTGTCTTTAATAGTCTGGTCACATCTAACAGATTAATAGTCTGGTCACATCTAACAGATTAATAGTCTGGTCACAACTAACAGAGTGTCTTTAATAGTCTGGTCACATCTAACAGATTAATAGTCTGGTCACATCTAACAGATTAATAGTCTGGTCACAACTAACAGAGTGTCTTTAATAGTCTGGTCACATCTAACAGATTAATAGTCTGGTCACATCTAACAGATTAATAGTCTGGTCACATCTAACAGATTAATAGTCTGGTCACATCTAACAGATTAATAGTCTGGTCACATCTAACAGAGTGTCTTTAATAGTCTGGTCACATCTAACAGATTAATAGTCTGGTCACATCTAACAGATTAATAGTCTGGTCACATCTAACAGAGTAATAGTCTGGTCACATCTAACAGAGTAATAGTCTGGTCACATCTAACAGAGTGTCTTTAATAGTCTGGTCACATCTAACAGATTAATAGTCTGGTCACATCTAACAGATTAATAGTCTGGTCACATCTAACAGAGTGGCTTTAATTGTCTGGTCACATCTAACAGATTAATAGTCTGGTCACATCTAACAGAGTGTCTTTAATAGTCTGGTCACATCTAACAGATTAATAGTCTGGTCACATCTAACAGAGTGGCTTTAATAGTCTGGTCACATCTAACAGAGTGGCTTTAATAGTCTGGTCACATCTAACAGAGTGGCTTTAATAGTCTGGTCACATCTAACAGAGTGGCTTTAATAGTCTGGTCACAACTAACAGAGTGGCTTTAATAGTCTGGTCACATCTAACAGAGTGGCTTTAATAGTCTGGTCACATCTAACAGAGTGGCTTTAATAGTCTGGTCACATCTAACAGAGTGACTTTACTAGTCTGGTCACATCTAACAGATTAATAGTGTGGTTACATCTAACAGAGTGGCTTTGTATATTACAAAGAACAGCCAGGCCATCAATAAGAATATGTTCCTGCCTGGTAAAATAAAGACAGAACAATTGGTCTGTATTTGTTTAGGGTGTTGGGGTCCTGGTGTTTAAAAAAAAAAAATTCTCCCCATTTTTCTCCCCAATTTCGGGATATCCAATTGGTAGTTACAGTCTTGTCCCATCGCTGTAACACAGACTCAGGAGAGGCGAAGGTTGAGAGCAATGCATCCACCGAAACATGACCCTGCCAAGCCGCACTGCTCCTGGACACAATCACACACGTTACCTTACCCCGGAAGCCAGCCGCACCAATGTGTCAGAGGAGCCACCGTTACAGCTGGCGACCTGAAGGTGGACACCAGTCCAGGTGTTTTCAAGGTTGGTTTAATGGAGGCAGTCTTCAGGGAGTAAGGCCCAGCGCTTAAGGTAAGGGTTATTTATGATTGTGGTTGGACTGAGAAGAGCAGCTTTCATAGAATGGCGACCAATGTTAAACCACAAACCACATGGTGCAGAGCGTTTCTTTGACTGAATTAAGAAATTGCCTTATATGTAGTTTGTTTTAAATTCTGAACCAAAAACAATCTGCACTAATCAATCAACACATGCTTCTCTTTGGTCGTCTCAATATAATGGTATTACTACTGGGGTAGCCATAGTATTACTAGGGTAAACTACTGGGGTAAACTACTGGGGTAGCCATAGTATTACTGGGTAAACTACTGGGGTAACCATAGTATTACTGGGTAAACTACTGGGGTAAACTACTAGGGTAGCCATAGTATTACTGGGTAAACTACTGGGGTAAACTACTGGGGTAGCCATAGTATTACTGGGTAAACTACTGGGGTAAACTACTAGGGTAGCCATAGTATTACTGGGTAAACTACTGGGGTAAACTACTAGGGTAGCCATAGTATTACTAGGGTAAACTACTGGGGTAAACTACTGGGGTAGCCATAGTATTACTAGGGTAAACTACTGGGGTAAACTACTGGGGTAGCCATAGTATTACTGGGTAAACTACTGGGGTAAACTACTAGGGTAGCCATAGTATTACTGGGTAAACTACTGGGGTAAACTACTAGGGTAGCCATAGTATTACTAGGGTAAACTACTGGGGTAAACTACTGGGGTAGCCATAGTATTACTGGGTAAACTACTGGGGTAAACTACTGGGGTAGCCATAGTATTACTGGGTAAACTACTGGGGTAAACTACTAGGGTAGCCATAGTATTACTGGGTAAACTACTGGGGTAAACTACTGGGGTAGCCATAGTATTACTGGGTAAACTACTGGGGTAACCATAGTATTACTAGGGTAAACTACTGGGGTAAACTACTAGGGTAGCCATAGTATTACTGGGTAAACTACTGGGGTAAACTACTGGGGTAGCCATAGTATTACTGGGTAAACTACTGGGGTAACCATAGTATTACTAGGGTAAACTACTTGGGTAACCATAGTATTACTAGGGTAAACTACTTGGGTAACCATAGTATTACTAGGGTAAACTACTGGGGTAGCCATAGTATTACTGGGTAAACTACTGGGGTAACCATAGTATTACTAGGGTAAACTACTTGGGTAACCATAGTATTACTAGGGTAAACTACCTGGGTAACCATAGTATTACTAGGGTAAACTACTGGGGTAGCCATAGTATTACTAGGGTAAACTACTGGGGTAACCATAGTATTACTCGGGTAAACTACTGGGGTAGCCATAGTATTACTAGGGTAAACTACTGGGGTAACCATAGTATTACTAGGGTAAACTACTGGGGTACCAACAGTATTACTAGGGTAAACTACTGTGGTAACCATAGTATTACTAGGGTGACCTACTAGGATAACCACAGTATTACTAGGGTAAACTACTGCAGTAACCATATAATTACTATGGTAAACTACTAGGGTAAACTAATGGGGTAGCAATAGTATTACTAGAGTAAATTATGGGGTAGCCATAGTATTACTAGGGTAAACTACCTGGGTAACCATAGTATTACCAGGGTAAACTACCTGGGTAACCATAGTATTACTAGGGTAAACTACTAGGGTAACCACAGTATTACTATGGTAAACCACTGGAGTAGCCACAGTATTACTAGGGTAAACTACTGGAGTAACCATAGTATTACTAGGGTAAACTACTAGGGTAGCCATAGTATTACTAGGGTAAACTACTGGAGTAACCATAGTATTACTAGGGTAAACTACTGGGGTAGCCATAGTATTACTAGGGTAAACTACTGGGGTAGGCATAGTATTACTAAGGTAAACTACTGGGGTAAACTACTGGGGTAGCCATAGTATTACTAGGGTAAACTACTGGGGTAAACTACTGGGGTAGCCATAGTATTACTAGGGTAAACTACTGGGGTAAACTACTGGGGTAGCCATAGTATTACTGGGTAAACTACTGGGGTAAACTACTAGGGTAGCCATAGTATTACTGGGTAAACTACTGGGGTAAACTACTAGGGTAGCCATAGTATTACTAGGGTAAACTACTGGGGTAAACTACTGGGGTAGCCATAGTATTACTGGGTAAACTACTGGGGTAAACTACTGGGGTAGCCATAGTATTACTGGGTAAACTACTGGGGTAAACTACTAGGGTAGCCATAGTATTACTGGGTAAACTACTGGGGTAAACTACTGGGGTAGCCATAGTATTACTGGGTAAACTACTGGGGTAACCATAGTATTACTAGGGTAAACTACTGGGGTAAACTACTAGGGTAGCCATAGTATTACTGGGTAAACTACTGGGGTAAACTACTGGGGTAGCCATAGTATTACTGGGTAAACTACTGGGGTAACCATAGTATTACTAGGGTAAACTACTTGGGTAACCATAGTATTACTAGGGTAAACTACTTGGGTAACCATAGTATTACTAGGGTAAACTACTGGGGTAGCCATAGTATTACTGGGTAAACTACTGGGGTAACCATAGTATTACTAGGGTAAACTACTTGGGTAACCATAGTATTACTAGGGTAAACTACCTGGGTAACCATAGTATTACTAGGGTAAACTACTGGGGTAGCCATAGTATTACTAGGGTAAACTACTGGGGTAACCATAGTATTACTCGGGTAAACTACTGGGGTAGCCATAGTATTACTAGGGTAAACTACTGGGGTAACCATAGTATTACTAGGGTAAACTACTGGGGTACCAACAGTATTACTAGGGTAAACTACTGTGGTAACCATAGTATTACTAGGGTGACCTACTAGGATAACCACAGTATTACTAGGGTAAACTACTGCAGTAACCATATAATTACTATGGTAAACTACTAGGGTAAACTAATGGGGTAGCAATAGTATTACTAGAGTAAATTATGGGGTAGCCATAGTATTACTAGGGTAAACTACCTGGGTAACCATAGTATTACCAGGGTAAACTACCTGGGTAACCATAGTATTACTAGGGTAAACTACTAGGGTAACCACAGTATTACTATGGTAAACCACTGGAGTAGCCACAGTATTACTAGGGTAAACTACTGGAGTAACCATAGTATTACTAGGGTAAACTACTAGGGTAGCCATAGTATTACTAGGGTAAACTACTGGAGTAACCATAGTATTACTAGGGTAAACTACTGGGGTAGCCATAGTATTACTAGGGTAAACTACTGGGGTAGGCATAGTATTACTAAGGTAAACTACTGGGGTAGTCATAGTATTACTAGGGTAAACTACTGGGGTAACCATAGTATTACTGGGTATACTAATGGGGTAACCATAGTATTACTGGGTAAACTACTGGGGTAACCATAGTATTACTAGGGTAAACTACTGGGGTAGACATAGTATTACTAGGGTAAACTACCTGGGTAACCATAGTATTACCAGGGTAAACTACCTGGGTAACCATAGTATTACTAGGGTAAACTACTGGGGTAGCCATAGTATTACTAGGGTAAACTACTGGGGTAGGCATAGTATTACTAGGGTAAACTACTGGGGTAACCATAGTATTACTGGGTATACTACTGGGGTAACCATAGTATTACTGGGTAAACTACTGGGGTAACCATAGTATTACTTGGGTGACCTACTAGGATAACCACAGTATTACTAGGGTAAACTACTAGAGTAGCCATAGTATTACTAGGGTAAACTACTAGAGTAGCCATAGTATTACTGGGTAAACTACTGGGGTAGTCATAGTATTACTAGGGTAAACTACTGCAGTAACCATAGTATTACTCTGGTAAATTATGGGGTAGCCACAGTATTACTAGTGTAAACTATTGGGGTAGGTATAGTATTACCAGGGTAAACTACTGGGATAACCATAGTATTACTAGGGTAAACTACTGGGGTAACCATAATATTACTAGGGTAAACTACTAGGGTAACCACAGTATTACTAGGGTAAACTACTGGGGTAGCCATAGTATTACTAGGGTAAACTACTGGGGTAACCATAGTATTACTAGGGTAAACTACTGGGGTAACCATAATATTACTAGGGTAAACTACTAGGGTAACCACAGTATTACTAGGGTAAACTACTGGGGTAGCCATAGTATTACTAGGGTAAACTACTGGGGTAACCACAGTATTACTAGGGTAAACTACTAGGGTAACCATAGTATTACTAGGATAAACTACTGGGGTAGCCATAGTATTACTAGGATAAACTACTGGGGTAACCACAGTATTACTAGGGTAAACTACTGGGGTAGCCATAGTATTACTAGGGTAAACTACTGGGGTAACCATAGTATTACTAGGGTAAACTACTGGGGTAACCATAATATTACTAGGGTAAACTACTAGGGTAACCACAGTATTACTAGGGTAAACTATTGGGGTAGCCATAGTATTACTAGGGTAAACTACTGGGGTAACCACAGTATTACTAGGGTAAACTACTAGGGTAACCATAGTATTACTAGGATAAACTACTAGGGTAACCATAGTATTACTAGGATAAACTACTGGGGTAGCCATAGTATTACTAGGGTAAACTACTGGGGTAACCATAGTATTACTAGGGTAAACTACTGGGGTAACCACAGTATTACTAGGGTAAACTACTAGGGTAACCATAGTATTACTAGGATAAACTACTAGGGTAACCATAGTATTACTAGGATAAACTACTGGGGTAACCATAGTATTACTAGGGTAAACTACGGTCCTTGACTCCAGCAAATGACGCTCCTCACTCCAGCCAAATATCGCTCCTCACTCCAGCCAAATATCGCTCCTCACTCCTGCCAAATGACGCTCCTCACTCCAGCCAAATGACGCTCCTCACTCCTGCCAAATGACGCTCCTCACTCCAGCCAAATGACGCTCCTCACTCCAGCCAAACGAAGCTCCTCACTCCAGCCAAATATCGCTCCTCACTCCAGCCAAATGACGCTCCTCACTCCAGCCAAATATCGCTCCTCACTCCAGCCAAATGACGCTCCTCACTCCAGCCAATGACGCTCCACACTCCAGCCAAATGACGTGTCTCCCCCTTTGAAGAGTGGGATGACCGCGGCAGCTTTCCAATCTTTGAGGATCTCAGACGATACGAAAGAGAGGCTAGTAATAGGGGTTGCAACAATTTCAGCAGATAATTTTAGAAAGAGATGGTCCAGATTGTCTAGCCCAGCTGATTAGGCCAGCGGATCCAGATTTTGCAGCTCTTTCAGAACATCAGCTGTCTGGATTTTTGTGAAGGAGAAATGGGGGGGGGGGGGGGGGCCTTGGGTAAGTTTCTGCGGGGGGTGCAGAGCTGTTGGCCGGGGTAGGGGTAGCCAGATGGAAAGCTGGCCAACCGTAGAAAAATAATTATTAAAATGATCGACTATCGTAGATTTATCGGTGGTGACAGTGTTTCCTAGCCTCAGTGCAGTGGGCAGCTGGGACGAGGTGCTATTATTCTCCATGGACTTTACAGAGTCCCAAAACTATTTGGAATTAGTGCTACAGGATGCAAATTTCTGTTTGAAAAAGCTAACCTTAGTTTTCCTGACTGTGTATATTGGTTCCTGACTTCCCTGAAAAGTTGCATATCGCGGGGGCTATTCAATGCTAATGCAGAACGCCACAGGATGTTTTTGTGCTGGTCAAGGGCAGTCAAATCTGGGGTGAACCAAGGGCTATATCTGTTCATAGTTCTCCATTTTTTAAATGGAGCATGCTTATTTAAGATGGTGAGGAAAGCACTTTTAAAGAGCAACCAGGCATCCTCTACTGATGGGATGAGGTCAATTTCCTACCAGGATACCCGGGCTAGGTCGATTAGAAAGACCGGCTCGCTGAAGTTTTTTAGGGAGCGTTTGACAGTGATGAGGGGTGGTCGTTTGACAGCGGACCCATTACGGACGCAGGCAATGAGGCAGTGATCGCTGTTATCCTGGTTGAAGACAGCAGAGGTGTATTTAGAGGGAAAGTTGGTCAGTATGATATCTATGAGGGTGCCCATGGTTATAGATTTAGGGTTGTACCTGGTAGGTTCCTTGATGATTTGTGTGAGATTGAGGGCATCTAGCTTAGATTGTAGGACGGCCAGGGTGTTAAGCATATCCCAGTTTAGGTCACCTAACAGTACTAACTCTGAAGATAGATGGGGGACAATCAATTCACATATGGTGTCGAGGCCACAGCTGGGGGCTGAAGGGGGTCTATAACAAGCGGCAATAGTGAGAGACTTTTTAAAAGAAGAAGCTCGAATTGTTTGGGCACAGACCTGGATAGTATGACAGAACTCTGCAGGCTATCTCTGCAGTAGATTGCAACTTCGCCCCCTTTGGCAGTTGTATCTTGTTGGAAAATGTTGGAGTTGGGGATGGAAATTTCAGAATTTTTGGTGGCCTTCCTAAGCCAGGATTCAGACACGGCTAGGACATCAGGGTTGGCGGAGTGTGCTAAAGCAGTGAATAAAAGAAACTTAGGGAGGAGGCTTCTGATTAACATGTATGAAACCAAGGCTTTTACGGTTACAGAAGTCAACAAATGAGAGCGCCTGGGGAATAGGTGTGGTGTTGGGGGCTACAGGGCCTGGGTTAACCTCTACATCCCGAGAGGAACAGAGGAGGAGAAGGATAAGGGTACGGCTAAAGGCTATAAGAACTGGTCGTCTAGTGCATTGTGAACCGAAAATAAAGGAGAAGATTTCTGGGCATGGTAGAATAGATTCAGGGCATAATGTACAGACAAGGGTATGGTAGGATGTGATTACAGTGGAGGTAAACTTAGGCATTGAGTGACGATGAGAGCGGTTGTGTCTCTGGAGGCACCAGTTGAGCATGGTGAGGTCTCCGCATGTGTAAGGTTTGGGACAAATGAGCTATCTAAGGCATGTTGGGCGGGGCTAGGGGCTCTACAGTGAAATAAAACAATAATAACTAACCTAAACAGCAATAGACAAGGCATATTGACATTAGGGAGAGGCATGTGTAGCCGAGTGATCATAGGGTCCAATGAGCAGCAATAGGTGAGTCAGGGAGCTGTTCGGTAGTCGCTACTACGCTAGGCGAGCTGGAGACACTGCAATTCAGAAAGCTAGCGGGATGGGTCTTCGGCGACATCGCAAAGGAAAAACATGTTGAAATCACCTCGGGCGATGACGTCGGCAGACCAGTCGTGATGGATTAGCGGGGCTCCATGTCGGCAATTGGCAGGCCAATTGGCAAAAGAGGTATTGTAGCCCAAGAATTAGCTGGTAGACCTCTTCGGCTAGCCGGGAGATGGGCCTAGCTCAAGGCTAACTGGTGCTTGCTTCGGGACAGAGTGGCTAACTGACTAGCAGCTAGTTAGCTGGCTAGCTTCTTATGGGGGTTCCTGTTCTAAAGTATAAAAATAGCAGATCCGTACCACATTGGGTGACGCGGATTGCAGGAAATTATCTCAGTCCGTAGATGGAAAGTAGATCGGCCTATATCGAAAAAAAATAACGTATATGAAGGTATACACAGACGCAAGACGTAAGAGAAAACATATATTGTGTTTAAAAAATTATATATCTTTTTTGCTAATGTAAACAATGTTGTTAATATTTTTATAAACTGCGTTACCCACTCCAGTCAGCAGATGGCGACTGTGGGTTGGCGAATGTGGGTTTTTCAGGTGACCCTTCTCGCATGACGTATAATCTAGTGAACCGGACGGGACGTTTCTTCAGCAACAACACGGCTACTCTTTCAGCCAGGTTTTTTTTAGCTTTCTAGCTAACTTAAAACCGAAGCATTTGACGCGCTTTACACCATGTTTTATTTACATTCGCGAATCGCAGTGTTTCAAACACAATTCTGTTTACGTATATATACTGTAAACTTTAACCAAATTAGCTTGTTAAATTTGCAAACTTGTTAAGATTGATACTGAACCTAGCACTTGGCTAGTCGCTAATGCTACCTGCTAACTAGCTAACGTCCCCAACCATGAGCTCACTAAGCAACTTTTCCCCTGCTAAGGAAGAGGGGGTCTGCTGTATGGAGAAAGAAGCTCTGGGGCTGAACATTGTCGTGAAAAAAGAAGAGGATATTACAGTGAAAGAAGAAGAAGAACCTTTCAGAATGAAAAAGGAGGAAGAGGAGGATATCATACTGAAAGAAGAGGAGGAGGGTGTTACTGTGAAAGAAGAGAAAGAACCTTCTGTAGTGGAAGAGAAGGTAAAAGCTTTCAGAATGAAAAGGGAGGAGGAGGCGATCTCAATAAAGGTGGAGGAAGACGTTTTGGGAGTGAAAGAGGAGGACGAAGGAGAGGAGGAGGAGACTGAAGATCTGATTAACACCGGTGAGTATTATTTAAAAACGGGCACAAACTATGCCGTTGTTGAACCAATGTGTGGTTTAGAAGGGGAATTCTACTGAAGTTCTATACTTGTTTATGTTGTTATGTACGGAAGGGATTTTTTATTGGCCCTTTATTTCTGCACCATGATGCAGGTATGGTTACAGGTATGCAGGTATGGTTACAGGTATGATGCAGGTATGGTTACAGGTATGCAGGTATGATGCAGGTATGGTTACAGGTATGCAGGTATGATGCAGGTATGGTTACAGGTATGATGCAGGTATGGTTACAGGTATGCAGGTATGATGCAGGTATGGTTACAGGTATGATGCA
Organism: Salvelinus fontinalis; assembly: GCF_029448725.1. NCBI lineage: Eukaryota > Metazoa > Chordata > Actinopteri > Salmoniformes > Salmonidae > Salvelinus > Salvelinus fontinalis. Next base: position 12,208 of record NW_026602172.1, on the reverse strand, counting down.
GGTATGGTTACAGGTATGCAGGTATGGTTACAGGTATGATGCAGGTATGGTTACAGGTATGCAGGTATGATGCAGGTATGGTTACAGGTATGCAGGTATGGTTACAGGTATGATGCAGGTATGGTTACAGGTATGCAGGTATGATGCAGGTATGGTTACAGGTATGCAGGTATGATGCAGGTATGGTTACAGGTATGATGCAGGTATGGTTACAGGTATGCAGGTATGATGCAGGTATGGTTACAGGTATGATGCAGGTATGGTTACAGGTATGCAGGTATGATGCAGGTATGGTTACAGGTATGCAGGTATGATGCAGGTATGGTTACAGGTATGCAGGTATGATGCAGGTATGGTTACCTATCAGAATGTAACAGGATCCGGAGATGTGCCAAACGGGTGGAACTTTGGTTTTGGAAGGGGTGGGGGGGGGGTCATAACCTGGTCAAAGAGTCTGGGGGTCCTCCCTCAGAATTGTTTTAGGGCACCTAAAGTTAATTTCCTGCATTTCTACTAGGGCTGTCCCCGACAAAAAAAAAATATTTATTTTGACAAATCGATTGGTCAAAATTATTTAACATTTATTTTTCCATATATAGTCACACCGACGATGCTTGTCTTATGTGTAAAACGAACTAATGATTTAATAATCTGTGCCTTCTGGGAATGATATGAAGTCCAAAAGTTATGGGCGGAGTTAGAAAGTTGGCTGTCAGAAGTATTACAATGTAAATGTGTTTTTTAATCCATCTGTCGGCATCTTTCAATACATGTCAAATGAAGGTGCAGTGAGATACCCGATGGGTTGGACTATACTCTTCTCGTCTATTATCTTGCAAAAATAAATGCTTAGCTGGTAAATCAACCAACGCTCTATCGTTTATAATAATCTATTTCATTATGTAACAATTGAAAGAGCGACAGAGAGGAACAAAACGGTGCCATTTGAGGATGTGGCGTAGAGCAGCTTTTTATTCAAACGGGACAGTTTTATCTCCATCTCTTCATTCAAGGACTCAATCATGGACACTCTTACTGATAGTTGTGGCTGCTTCGCGTGATGTATTGTTTTCTCTACCTTCTTGCCCTTTGTTCTGTTGTCTGTGGCCAATAATGTTTGTACAATGTTTTGTACTGCTGCCATGTTGTTTTGTAACCATGTTGGTGTCATGTTGTGTTGCTACCATGCTGTGTTGTCATGTGTCGCTGCCTTGCTATGTTGTTGTCTTTAGGTCTCTCTTTATGTAGTATTGTCTCTCTTGTCGTGATGTGGGTTTTATCCTATATTTATATGTTATTACATTTTTATTTTTAATCCCAGCTGTCCTGCTGTCCTCTCAGGAGGTCTTTTACCTTTTGATAGGCCATCATTGTAAATACGAATTTGTTCTTAACTGACTTGCCTAGTTAAATAAAATAAAAAATACTTATTTACAATGACGGCCTACCCCGGCCAAACCCTAACCCGGAAGACGCTGGGCCAATTGTGCGCCACCCTATGGGACTCCCAATCACGGCCGGTTGTGATACAGCCTGGAATCGAACCAGGGTCTGTAGTGACGCCTCTAGCACTGAGATGCTGTGCCACTCGGGTCCATGCATTTGTTTTACTTTTAAATGTGTGATATAGAGGCATAGCCATTAAATCTTGGTGAATATAGCCTAACTTTATAAATGCCCAATGAGCTTGTCATACCCAATGATTTATATATACACTAGATGACTGATAGGAGGCGCTGTGTTGACGCCACCGTGCCTCCATCTTGGCTCTCCCCCACCATTGTGTTGACGCCACCGTGCCTCCATCTTGGTACTCCCCCACCACTGTGTTGACGCCACCGTGCCTCCATCTTGGCTCTCCCCCACCATTGTGTTGACGCCACCGTGCCTCCATCTTGGCTCTCCCCCACCACTGTGTTGAAGCCACCGTGCCTCCATCTTGGCTCTCCCCCACCACCGTATTGAAGCCACCGTGCCTCCATCTTGGTACTGTGTTGACGCCACCGTGCCTCCATCTTGGCTCTCCCCCACCATTGTGTTGACGCCACCGTGCCTCCATCTTGGCTCCCCCACCATAGTGTTGATGCCACCGTGCCTCCATCTTGGCTCTCCCCCACCATTGTGTTGACGCCACCGTGCCTCCATCTTGGTACTCCCTGTTAAAATATTTTATCAAGGTTTAAGATAAATGATTAAATAATTCTACCCAAAAACTTAACCATTAGGATTAGAGGTTATGTAGCATGGACAAGGGGTAATTAAAAATGATAACCATTGGGGAAGAAAGGAATGTATGTGTGTGCCGAAAGAAAAGCAAAGAGACTCGTTAACCTATGTTTGAACCGACCCAGCTATAACTCTGTGGAGATAAGATAGGACAGGTGTCCTGTGTGAATTTAAGTATGCTCTCTCTAATTCTCTCCTTCTCTCTCTCGGAGGACCTGAACCCTAGGACCATGCGTCAGGACTACCGGGCATGATGACTCCTTGCTGTCCCCAGTCCACCTGGCCTTGCTGCTGTTCCAGTTTCAACTGTTCTGCCTGCGGCTATGGAACCCTGACCTGTTCACCCAACGTGCTACCTGTCCCAGGCCTGCTGTTTTCAACTCTAGAGACTGCAGGAGCGGTAGAGATACTCTTAATGATCGGCTATGAAAAGCTAACTGACATTTACTCCTGAGGTGCTGACTTGCTACACCCTCGATAACTACTGTGATTATTATTATTTGACCATGCTGGTCATTTATGAACATTTGAACATCTTGGCCATGTTCTGTTATAATCTCCACCCGGCACAGCCAGAAGAGGACTGGCCACCCCTCATAGCCTGGTTCCTCACTAGGTTTCTTCCTAGGTTTGGCCTTTCTAGGGAGTTTTTCCTAGCCACCGTGCTTCTACACCTGCATTGCTTGCTGTTTAGGGTTTTAGGCTGGGTTTCTATACAGCACCTTGTAGCATTAGCTGATGTACGAAGGTGCTATATAAATACAGTTGATTTGATTTGACAGGGAGAGCCCCTCCAGGTTTTCCGTATCTGGGGGAGACTGGAACTGTCAGCTGAGTGGTAATAAACTGTGGTGAGACTTCAGGGGATAATCCAAATATAGTGTGTATGTATGTGTTAGGTTGTGTAGGTTAAGAGAAAGTATAAAAGGAACGTTTTTGCACGTCAGAGCTGTCACCAATAAAATTGTATCTGACTAATTGTGAGATAGGAATTCTGTCTGTTTAATTTAAACCAGAACTTTACAACCTCTGTGGTTCAGACCAAAAAAGATCATTGCAATTTATGAACATTAATTACTAAATTATATAACACTACCCGAGTGAGTAGGCTCCTCATAGCCTCTCGAGCTGCTGGGGACGATGAAGCCCCACTGCCAGCTTCTGATGGCCTGTCAGCCTGGTAGCCCTGCTCACGGTGAACAGCCTATCACTGGCCAACAAGGAACAGCTGTCTTCGCCATCGAAGCTATCAACCTCCTGACGCAAGGCATGCACCCTCCGTTCAAGGTGGTCCCAGTGGTCCGACTCATGCCCCCGTCCAGGACTGGCAGCACAAGGGCCCAGTAGAGAGGCCTGCGGTGGGTTCGGCCACATTTCCTGGGAGGGATACTGGGCCCAGTAGAGGGACTAACAGTTCGCTGCGCACCACTCCTGAGGCAGGGAGCTCATCCTTAGCCTGAGCCTTGCCGACCCACTTGCGCATGGCCTCCAGTCGCGCCATAGGCGCAGACATTCTGAGAACAACACACAAAACAGGCATCCAGTAGGGCGCTCCACCGCCCTAGCCGCATGGCTCAAACCCAGGCAGTACATACACAAGGTATGCAGATCCCCGGGGGGGGATGCCACCATCACATCTGTCACAAAGGGAAGCCATAAGCTCAGCCAAGCCAACAAGGCCACGGAGCAGGAGTCCCGACGACCCGCTTGGAGGAAGAGGAACCCGCTGAGGGATAATTTACCCTGTAACTCTGCAAAAAAAAAACAGGGAAGACCCTGTGTGGGGAAAAACAGGCAGACAAAACAGTAACTGGGTAATGGATTTGATTTATATGTTGTTGTACTGCAAAATATTACCTTTAATGTCCAAGCAGTAAAAAAAACAGCACAATATGATGAAGTAATTACGTTAAGGAACTCCAAAGTTGATGTCTCCAGGTAGTGGAAGCTCCACCACCATACTCTTACACTCTGCAGGGGAAAGAACAAGAAACAAAACCTGCAAGATAATTAGCAGAGAACCCAGAGCAGCGTGTTAAAGAAATTCACAGCACACACATAGAACAAGCCAGTCGTCAAGTTGTGTAAACGGTCCATTACAGTTTGTGGCAGCAAGAGCCATCATACTAATGGATACACACGGAATCGTAGTGTAACACTAATGAAACACAATTATGACAAACCAGGGGTCGGAAGATACAGATCAACCGCGCGCAGCAGATGGAGCACTCAAGAGGGGCTGGCCATGTTGTGGCCAACTGCTCCAGGCTGCAAACAGCCAGTGAGTATATATATACACTGCTCAAAAAAATAAAGGGAACACTTAAACAACACAATGTAACTCCAAGTCAATCACACTTCTGTGAAATCAAACTGTCCACTTAGGAAGCAACACTGATTGACAATACATTTCACATGCTGTTGTGCAAATGGAATAGACAAAAGGTGGAAATTATAGGCAATTAGCAAGACACCCCCCAAAACAGGAGTGATTCTGCAGGTGGTGACCACAGACCACTTCTCAGTTCCTATGCTTCCTGGCTGATGTTTTGGTCACTTTTGAATGCTGGCGGTGCTCTCACTCTAGTGGTAGCATGAGACGAAGTCTACAACCCACACAAGTGGCTCAGGTAGTGCAGTTCATCCAGGATGGCACATCAATGCGAACTGTGGCAAAAAGGTTTGCTGTGTCTGGCAGCGTAGTGTCCAGAGCATGCAGGCGCTACCAGGAGACAGGCCAGTACATCAGGAGACGTGGAGGAGGCCGTAGGAGGGCAACAACCCAGCAGCAGGACCGGTACCACCGCCTTAGTGCAAGGAGGTGCACTGCCAGAGCCCTGCAAAATGACCTCCAGCAGGCCACAAATGTGCATGTGTCTGCTCAAACGGTCAGAAACAGACTCCATGAGGGTGGTATGAGGGCCCGACGTCCACAGGTGGGGGTTGTGCTTACAGCCCAACACCGTGCAGGGCGTTTGGCATTTGCCAGAGAACACCAAGATTGGCAAATTCGCCACTGGCGCCCTGTGCTCTTCACAGATGAAAGCAGGTTCACACTGAGCACATGAGCACATGTGACAGACGTGACAGAGTCTGGAGACGCCATGGAGAACGTTCTGCTGCCTGCAACATCCTCCAGCATGACCGGTTTGGCGATGGGTCAGTCATGGTGTGGGGTGGCATTTCTTTGTGGGGCCGCACAGCCCTCCATGTGCTCTCCAGAGGTAGCCTGACTGCCATTAGGTACCGAGATGAGATCCTCAGACCCCTTGTGAGACCATATGCTGACACATGCACATTTGTGGCCTGCTGGAGGTCATTTTGCAGGGCTCTGGCAGTGCACCTCCTTGCACTAAGGCGGTGGTACCTGTCCTGCTGCTGGGTTGTTGCCCTCCTACGGCCTCCTCCACGTCTCCTGATGTACTGGCCTGTCTCCTGGTAGCGCCTGCATGCTCTGGACACTACGCTGCCAGACACAGCAAACCTTTTTGCCACAGTTCGCATTGATGTGCCATCCTGGATGAACTGCACTACCTGAGCCACTTGTGTGGGTTGTAGACTCCGTCTCATGCTACCACTAGAGTGAGAGCACCGCCAGCATTCAAAAGTGACCAAAACATCAGCCAGGAAGCATAGGAACTGAGAAGTGGTCTGTGGTCACCACCTGCAGAATCACTCCTGTTTTGGGGGGTGTCTTGCTAATTGCCTATAATTTCCACCTTTTGTCTATTCCATTTGCACAACAGCATGTGAAATGTATTGTCAATCAGTGTTGCTTCCTAAGTGGACAGTTTGATTTCACAGAAGTGTGATTGACTTGGAGTTACATTGTGTTGTTTAAGTGTTCCCTTTATTTTTTTGAGCAGTGTATATACTTCCGTGTAAGATATTACGCTTACCAGTGACTTACCAAGCGAAATTCAGAAAGTTTGTACCTCAAACCATACGGACGTCTGCCGACAAAATGAAAGAGAACGTGTGTCGCGGCCAGGGGGTCTATATATAGGGGCGAACCCCAGCCGCGACACAGGTGTACACGAGAGTAAATCTGTAAATCCTCACCTCGGATGTATCTCTCCGCCGCGGAGTGATACCAATATAGTGAAACATAACAACCATTCATCTCTTGGCTGCTATACAGAGAATTTACAGGGAAGAAATCACCATTTACAACTGGGCTGCTATATACTGTATATTTATTTGATTTGTCATTCTGTCGTTTTTCATGGGATTTTAGTGGTGATTTAAAAATCATTTATTTAGAATTTATCAGAATGAATTTGTCCAGAAATAGTTTTACCAGCTCTGTGTATGAAGAGGTGAGGGAGCCCCGCTCCTCCGTACTCTGGCAGCACGACACCTCTGCTGAAAATGACAAGATGAGGTTTGTCATTATTTACATATGAAATCGGATTGGATAAAACTAAACAAAAATACATTTGTATGTTGTTGTTTTCAAATCTCAAGAAGTGAATTGAATGTGGAGTCAGTTTGAATGTACACACTCTGTGATTAAATTGTTCTTTTTTTTACTCTGGCTCTGTGTGCATATGCATAATTGTTTACATTGTTTACGTTCTCTCTGCTACTATCATGTATCCTACCATGACTATATCCCACCCAACTCCATGTGTTGTCACTATCATGTATCCTACCATGACTATATCCAACCCTACTCCATGTGTTGCCACTATCATGTATCCTACCATGACTATATCCAACCCAACTCCATGTGTTGTCACGATCATGTATCCTACCATGACTATATCCAACCCAACTCCATGTGCTGCCACTATCATGTATCCTACCATGACTATATCCAACCCAACTCCATGTGTTGTCACGATCATGTATCCTACTATGACTATATCCAACCCTACTCCATGTGTTGCCACTATCATGTATCCTACCATGACTATTTCCAACCCAACTCCATGTATCCTACCATGACTATATCCAACCCAACTCCATGTGTTGCCACTATCATGTATCCTACCATGACTATATCCAACCCAGCTCCATGTATCCTACCATGACTATATCCAACCCAACTCCATGTGTTGCCACTATCATGTATCCTACCATGACTATATCCAACTCTACTCCATGTGTTGCCACTATCATGTATCCTACCATGACTATATCCAACCCAGCTCCATGTATCCTACCATGACTATATCCAACCCAACTCCATGTGTTGCCACTATCATATATCCTACTTGGCTGAAGGTTTGATCCAGTGGAAGAAGTATTGAGGAGCAGGGAGGTTAAAGGTCACTTCAGGATATCAGTAAAGTCCTATTAAATATATATTTCTTTACCTAATTCCATTTTTGTTTTTTTCTCTAATTCTGTTTTCTTTGTTTAGTTTTTCCAGGTTTCTGTCCCTGTTTTTCTGTTTTTCTCTCAAAACCACATCAGGAGATCACGTTTGAAGTCTGAGAAAAATCTAAGATGTTTTCATTTTTGTGTTTAGATACCCTTTAATTCAAGTGGCACCAGCAAGAGCCTTGCTTGGTTAGTGGTGTCTGTAGCACACATGTGATTGCAGAGTCTGCTGAACAAATCACAACTGGTTGATGCAAATAATCGTGATATCATTCTGCCAGGTAGGCATAGACTACTTTGTAGTTAACATTGAATTGACAAGGTTTGTGGGAAAACTTTTCCATCAACAAGAAGATAGTTGTCATTAGCATCATCGCTAACAGCTACACATAGTGGTAGACAAATGCACTTAGTAGACAGGGGCATTTCCTGACTGTTTCCTCTTCAGAAAGTTGAAGGAAAATACAAATCACTGAGGCTAATTTAGACGACTTGCAGGCAGTGGGTTCAGAATAACTATGAGAAAAATGAATAAAGATTATAATTATAATACAGATTATACCACCAGCCAAAAGGGCAATTTAGTGACTGGAAGGGTAAAGTGGCATGTGCTCTACACAGGTAGAGTCCTATCTGTCCATGTTGCCTTTTGCAAAGTGGGTACTGCTTCATGTGGCAACACCAACACTCAGCTAAATAGTCCATATGCCACTGGATGAGAGAAGTTTTCATTGTTTTTGGGCACCATTATGTGAGGTGTTATTATGTGTTGTTAGTGATGAGCCTTGGTCAATTTAGCTAGGAATATGCCATCCTCGTCAATGTCGCCCTTGTCAATCTGTCACCTAATCCTGCCTAATGGGCAGATCAGCACTGGAGGAAAGTATTGGCTGTAAGAAGGAAGAGAAAACATAACATCTGGTAACATTACTTCTTATGACATTGCTTGCCAGAATGAACATTGTAACGGCGATTTTTCTCCAGTCTGCGTTACCCACTCCAGTCAGCAGATAGCGATTTGAGTCTTTCAGGTGATGCTGCTTGCGTGACGTATAATCTAGTGGACGGAACTGGAGGCTTCTTCAACAGCGACAAAAGGCTTCTGATTCACCCACCGTGGTGATTTGCTAGCGAACATAAAACCGAAACATTGAAGCTCTTTAGACCAATTTTGTGTATATTACTCTTAGTGTTTTAAATATAATTCTGTTTACCTTTCTACTAGTTCATTAAAACGTAATTTGCTTGTTAAATTAGCAAATGTGTTAAATTGATAATGTACAAGGCTAATCGCGCGGATCATGAGCTATGTAAGCTAGACGGATAAAGAAGCTCTGATGAAAGGAGAGGAAGAAGCTTTCAGCATGAATAGGGAGGAAAGGGAGGCTATCACATTGAAAGAAGAAGAGGATGATATTACAGTGAAAGAGGAAGATGGGAAAGAGGTTGTCAAAGTGGAAGAGGAGGTAGAAGCTTTCAGAATCAAAAAGGAGGAAGATGCCATAACATTGACTGAAGAGAATGAAGTGAAAGAAGAGGAAGAACCTTTTGGAGTAAAAGAGGAAGAGGAGGCTATCTCAATAAAAGAGGAGGAAGTGAAAGAGGAGGAGACTGAAGTTCTGATTACCACCAGTGAGTACTGTCTTAAAAATAGGGGCACAAACTGTTGTTGAACTAATGTGTGATTTTAAAGGGGCATTCTACTGAAGTTCTACACTTGAATATATTGTTCAGTACTGTAGGAATTGTTGAAGGGGCAATCTGCCATTGGTACATATGTTTATGAGACTTTGATGTATTGAATTCGCATTCTCCATGTGGTCTACATTAAAGTTCACCTCATCTAATATAACAGGCTTTTAATATTCAATATTGGTGCATAATTTCTACTTAAAATATCAAAGGGATGCAAAAGGCACCAATTTCGTTGATTGCAATAGAAGATCATAAGTTTACCATCTGTTTGATGTTCTCGTTCACATAGGAGAGAGACATGACTATTATGGATCCTCTGGGGAGCCTCAACAACATCCTGATGCTGACGAGGCAGAGAAGAGTCTCTCCAGATCAGAACACCAGATGGTACAGCTTGGTCTGGTCTAGCATACAGCCTGCTCTATCTGGGTCTGGGCTGGGTTTCTGTAAAGCACTTTATGACAACAGTGGCATCAGCATCTATAATGATATGTGTCTGTGTCCCCTCTTTATGGTTACCAGGACAACGCTAGCCCTTTCACCCTCCCAGAGTCCCCATGTCGTGCCTCTCCCGGTAGCGCCTTACTGCTGGGTATGAAGAGGTTGTCTGTGCTGCTGGTGGACTGCAGGAAAACAATGGTGCTGAGTGGAACTGTGAGAGGAGGAGAAGAGAAGAAAGGATTAGATTTGACACATCAAAGTAAGTGCTGTAGTTTGAACAAATACAATAGATCTGCCCACTGGTATCTGTTACCAGTAGGGCTGTCCCTGACTAATACAAATACAGCTTTGCACACTGTTGGCATTCTCTCAACCAGCTTCACCTGGAATGCTTTTACAACCGTCTTCAAACCAAACTTTATTTGCCACATGCGCCGAATACAACAAGTGTAGATAGATGGCAGCATTCGCGCTAAACTGAAAACACAGACCATCCATTTAACCATGGCAAGGTGACTAGGAATATGGCCGAATACAAACAGCGTAATTATTCACTTCGTAAGGCAATCAAACAGGCAAAACGTCAGTATAGAGACAAAGTGGAGTCGCAATTCAACGGCTCAGACACGAGACGTATGTGGCAGGGTCTACAGTCAATCACGGACTACAAAGGGAAAACCAGCCACGTTGCGGACACCGACGTCTTGCTTCCGGACAAGCTACCCTCTTTGAGGATAACACAGTGCCACCGACGCGGCCTTCTACCAAGCTACCCTCTTTGAGGATAACACAGTGCCACTGACGCGACCTTCTACCAAGGACTGTGGGCTCTCCTTCTCCGTGGCTGACGTGAGTAAGACATTTAAGCGTGCTAACCCTTGCAAAGCTGCCGGCCCAGACGGCATACCAATCCGCATCCTCAGAGCATGTGCAGACCAGCTGGCTGAACATATTCAACATATTCAATCTCTCCCAGTCTGCTGTCCCCACATGCTTCAATATGTCCACCATTGTTCCCGTACCCAAGAAAGCAAAGGAAACTATCGTCCTGTAACACTCACTTCTGTCATCATGAAGAGCTTTGAGAGACTAGTCAAGGATCATATCACCTCTACCTTAACTTCCGTGACACCATAGACCCATTTCAATTTGCTTACCGCCCCAATAGATCCACAGACGATGCAATCGCCATCACACTGCACACTGCCCTATCCCATCTGGACAAGAGGAACACCTATGTAAGAATACTGTTCATTGACTGTAGCTCAGCATTCAACACCATAGTACCCTTCAAGCTCATCATTAAGCCTGGGTCTGAACCCCGCCCTGTGCAACTGGGTCCTGGACTTCCTGACGGGCCGCCCCCAAGTGGTGAAGGTAGGAAACAACACCTCCACTTCGCTGATCCTCATCACTGGGGCCCCACAAGGGTGCGTGCTCAGCCCCCTCCTGTACTCCCTGTTCACCCATGACTGCGTGGTCACACACGCTTCCAACTCCATCATCAAGTTTGCAGACGACACAACAGTAGTGGGGCCTGATTACCAACAATGACGAGACAGCCTACAGGGAGAAGGTGAGTGCCCTGGGACTGTGGTGTCAGGAAAATAACCTCACACCCAACGTCAACAAAACAAAGGAGCTGATCGGGGACTTCAGGAAACAGCAGAGGAAGCACGCCCCTACCCACATCGACAGGACCGCAGTGGAGAAGGTGGAAAGCTTCAAGTTCCTCGGCGTACACATCACTGACAAACTGAAATGGTCGACCCACACAGACAGCGTGGTGAAGAAGGCACAACAGCACCTTAAACCCTCAAACCTTTTCCAGATGCACCATCGAGAGCATCCTGTCGGGCTGTGTGACCACCTGGTACGGCAACGGCACCGCCCGCAACCGCAGAGCTCTCCAGAGGGTGGTGCGGTCTGCCCAACGCGTCACCAGGGGCACAATGCCTGCTCTCCAGGACACTTACAGCACCCGATGTCACAGGAAGGCCATAAAGATCATCAAGGACAACAACCACCCGAGCCACTGCCTGTTCACCCCGCTATCATCCAGAAGGCGAGGTCAGTACAGGTGCATCAAAGCGGGGACCGAGAGACTGAAAAACAGCTTCTATCTCAAGGCCATCAGACTGTTAAATAGCCATCACTAGCACATTAGAGGCTGCTGCTCTATATACATAGACTTGAAATCACTGGCCACTTCAGTAATGGAACACTAGTCACTTTAATAATGTTAACATATTTTGCATTACTTATCTCATATGTACATACTGTATTCTATTATATTGTATCTTAGTCTATGCTGCTCTGACATTGCTCGTCCAAATATTTATATATTAATTCCATTCCTTTACTTTAGATGTGTGTGTATTGTTGTGAAATTGTTGGATATTACTTGTTAGTTATTACTGCACTGTTGGAGCTAGAGAAACAAGCATTTCGCTACACTCGCAATAACATCTGCTAAACATGTGTATGTGACTAACATTTGATTTGATTTTACCTCACG
>NW_026602171.1:0-23564 GCF_029448725.1 Salvelinus fontinalis | reverse complement strand
CCAACATTTCCGATTTTTGAAGTGTTTTACAGCGAAAACACAATATATCGTTATATTAGCTAACAACATAAGCTAGCATAAGGCAGCACTAGCATTGGTCAAGCGCTAGCCTAGCACAGTTAGCCCAGTTAGCACAGCACAGTTCGACAGATATATGAAAAAGCATCCCAAATTGGGTCCTTCTCTTTGTTGATATTCCATCAGAATGTTGTAACGGGGTCCAATGTCCAGTAGAGTCTTTAGTTGGGTTTCAGAACGAACTATTTCCCTCTTTGGTTAGCAAGCACAATAGCATTGCGGCGCTACTCTGTCTTTCTTCAAAAAATTCTTCCGTCGTATCACATCTAAAGTCCAGAATAAATTGCAATAATATAATTAAAGTATATTGAAAAAACATACTTTAGGATGATTTTGTGACATGTATCAAATAATATCGTAGTCAGAGATCATATTCACCGTTATCGACCTTCTTCCAGAAGCCGAGACCAAATTATGCTTCGCGCCCGGAATTTTTTTTTAACTGCGCAGGTCTCACAAGAAGGTGTGTTATTCAGTCCATGGACGAGATATTCGACAGCTTTCAATTCTCACTTCCGCATTACAGCCTGATGAAGGCGTGTGACGTGTTTCTACGGTCCTAAGTCTAATGGCCTTTTATAGACAAGGTCTTAAAGAGACACATCGCATTTTGGAAATCTCAATTCGGCTGGGAAAATGGCTGTAAAAATATTTCTGTTCGACTTAGAGAAACAATTCAAACCTTTTTAGAAACTATAGACTTATCTATCCAACAGTAGTAAATATATGCATATTGTAAAATAAAAAGTTTCTTAGGAGGCCGTTTGAAAATGTGCACATATTTTCCAGTTTTTTCAATATTCGCCCTGCAGCCATAACAGGTTTTAATAGTGATCAGATGAATTGCAATTTATTGCTAAGTCCCTCTTTGCCATGCAAATGAACCAAATCCCCAAAAAACATTTCCACTGCATTTCAGCCCTGCCACAAAAGGACCAGCTGACATCATGTCAGTGATTCTCTCGTTAATACAGGTGTGAGTGTTGACGAGGACAAGGCTGTAGATCACTCTGTCATGCTGATTGAGTTCAAAATGCAGACTGGGAGCTTCAAAAGGAGGGTGGTGCTTGGAATCATTGTTCTTCCTCTGTCAACCATGGTTACCTGCAAGGAAACACGTGCCGTCATCATTGCTTTGCACATAAAGGGCTTCACAGGCAAGGATATTGCTGCCAGTAAGATTGCACCTAAATCAACCATTTATCGGATCATCAAGAACTTCAAGGAGAGTGGTTAAATTGTTGTGAAGAAGGCTTCAGGGCGCCCAAGAAAGTCCAGCAGGCACCAGGACCGTCTCCTAAAGTTGATTCAGCTGTGGGATCGGGGCACCACCAGTACAGAGCTTGCTCAGGAATGGCAGCAGGCAGGTGTGAGTGCAACTGCACGCACAGTGAGGCAAAGACTTTTGGAGGATGGCCTGGTGTCAAGAAGGGCATTAAAGAAGCCACTTCTCTCCAGGAAAAACATCAGGGACAGACTGATATTCTGCAAAAAGTACAGGGATTGGACTGCTGAGGACTGGGGACATTTTCTCTGATGAATCCCCTTTCCGATTGTTTGGGGCATCCGGAAAAAGCTTGTCCGGAGAAGACAAGGTGAGCGCTACCATCAGTCATGTGTCATGCCAACAGTTAAGCATCCTGAGACCGTTCATGTGTGGGGTTGCTTCTCAGCCAAGGGAGTGGGCTCACTCACAATTTTGCCTAAGAACACAGCCATGAATTAAGAATGGTACCAACACATCCTTCGAGAGCAACTTCTCCCAACAATCCAGGAACAGTTTGGTGATGAACAATGCCTTTTCCAGCATGATGGATCACATTGCCATAAGGCAAAAGTGATAACTAAGTGGCTCGGAGGCGGGTGGACAAACAAACAACCCACAAATCCTGACAAACTCCAAGCATTGATTATACAAGAATGGGCTGCCATCAGTCAGGATGTGGCCCAAAAGATAATTGACAGCATGCCAAGGCAGATTGCAGAGGTCTCGAAAATGAAGAGTCAACACTGCAAATATTGACTCTGCATCAACATAATGTAATTGTCAATAAAAGCCTTTGACACTTATGAAATGCTTGTAATTATACTTCAGTATTCCATATTAACATCTGACAAAAATATCTAAAGACACTGAAGCAGCAAACTTTGGAAATTAATATTTCTGTCATTCTCAAAACTTTTCGCCACGACTGTCAATTATTATAATATTATTTCCCCTCCCCATGGATAGACACTAACTACTGTTATATAGACACTACCTACTGTTATATAGACACTATCTACTGTTATATAGACACTATCTACTGTTATATAGACACTAACTACTGTTATATAGACACTAATTACTGTTATATAGACACTAACTACTGTCATATAGACACTAACTACTGTTATATAGACACTACCTACTGTTATATAGATACTACATACTGTTATATAGACACTATCTACTGTTATATAGACACTATCTACTGTTATATAGACACTATCTACTGTTATATAGACACTAACTACTGTTATATAGACACTAACTACTGTTATATAGACACTAACTACTGTTATATAGACACTACCTACTGTTATATAGACACTAACTACTGTTATATAGACACTATCTACTGTTATATAGACACTAACTACTGTTATATAGACACTACCTACTGTTATATAGACACTACCTACTGTTATATAGACACTAACTACTGTTATATAGACACTACCTACTGTTATATAGACACTAACTACTGTTATATAGACACTAACTACTGTTATATAGACACTAATTACTGTTATATAGACACTAACTACTGTTATAAAGACACTAACTACTGTTATATAGACACTAAAGGTAATTAACATCTATGACTAGACTAGACCCCGTGGATAGACACTAACTACTGTTATATAGACACTAAGTACTGTTATATAGACACTATCTACTGTTATATAGACACTAATTACTGTTATATAGACACTAACTACTGTTATATAGACACTAACTACTGTTATATAGACACTAACTACTGTTATATAGACACTAAAGGTAGTTAACATCTATGACTAGACTAGACCCCGTGGATAGACACTAACTACTGTTATATAGACACTATCTACTGTTATATAGACACTAACTACTGTTATATAGACACTACCTACTGTTATATAGACACTAACTACTGTTATATAGACACTAACTACTGTTATATAGACACTAACTACTGTTATATAGACACTAACTACTGTTATATAGACACTAACTACTGTTATATAGACACTAAAGGTAATTAACATCTATGACTAGACTAGACCCCGTGGATAGACACTAACTACTGTTATATAGACACTAACTACTGTTATATAGACACTAATTACTGTTATATAGACACTAACTACTGTTATATAGACACTAAAGGTAGTTAACATCTATGACTAGACTAGACCCCGTGGATAGACACTAACTACTGTTATATAGACACTATCTACTGTTATATAGACACTAACTACTGTTATATAGACACTAACTACTGTTATATAGACACTAGTTACTGTTATATAGACACTAATTACTGTTATATAGACACTAACTACTGTTATATAGATACTAACTACTGTTATATAGATACTAACTACTGTTATATAGACACTAACTACTGTTATATAGACACTAACTACTGTTATATAGACACTAACTACTGTTATATAGACACTAACTACTGTTATATAGACACTAACTACTGTTATATAGACACTACCTACTGTTATATAGACACTAACTACTGTTGTATAGACACTAACTACTGTTGTATAGACACTAACTACTGTTGTATAGACACTAACTACTGTTGTATAGACACTAACTACTGTTATATAGACACTAACTACTGTTATATAGACACTAATTACTGTTATATAGACACTAACTACTGTTATATAGACACTAAAGGTAATTAACATCTATGACTAGACTAGACCCCGTGGATAGACACTAACTACTGTTATATAGACACTAAGTACTGTTATATAGACACTAACTACTGTTATATAGACACTAACTACTGTTATATAGACACTAATTACTGTTATATAGACACTAACTACTGTTATATAGACACTAAAGGTAATTAACATCTATGACTAGACCCCATGGATAGACACTAACTACTGTTATATAGACACTAAGTACTGTTACATAGACACTAACTACTGTTATATAGACACTACCTACTGTTATATAGACACTACCTACTGTTATATAGACACTAATTACTGTTATATAGACACTAATTACTGTTATATAGACACTATCTACTGTTATATAGACACTAACTACTGTTATATAGACACTAATTACTGTTATATAGACACTAACTACTGTTATATAGACACTAACTACTGTTATATAGACACTAACTACTGTTATATAGACACTACCTACTGTTATATAGACACTAACTACTGTTATATAGACACTAACTACTGTTATATAGACACTAACTACTGTTATATAGACACTAATTACTGTTATATAGACACTAACTACTGTTATATAGACACTAAAGGTAATTAACATCTATGACTAGACTAGACCCCGTGGATAGACACTATCTACTGTTACATAGACACTAACTACTGTTACATAGACACTAACTACTGTTACATAGACACTAACTACTGTTATATAGACACTACCTACTGTTATATAGACACTAACTACTGTTATATAGACACTAACTACTGTTATATAGACACTAATTACTGTTATATAGACACTAACTACTGTTATATAGACACTAAAGGTAGTTAACATCTATGACTAGACTAGACCCCGTGGATAGACACTAACTACTGTTATATAGACACTATCTACTGTTATATAGACACTATCTACTGTTATATAGACACTAATTACTGTTATATAGACACTAACTACTGTTATATAGACACTAACTACTGTTATATAGACACTAAAGGTAGTTAACATCTATGACTAGACTAGACCCCGTGGATAGACACTAACTACTGTTATATAGACACTAAGTACTGTTATATAGACACTAACTACTGTTATATAGACACTACCTACTGTTATATAGACACTAACTACTGTTATATAGACACTAAAGGTAGTTAACATCTATGACTAGTCCAATTGAGACCAGCGTCTCGTTTACAACGGTGCCCTGAGGACAAAAAAAAACCTCCCATCAACACAACGACGACAACAAAAAGATAACTACAAGACAGCTATAAATACATTCCATCAGGTTATTACAACAAGTTAGAATAATCCATTGAAACAATTGCTCACCAGTGAATGAATTTATCATTTTAATCTGCCCTACTCGGCACCAGGGAATCCAGGTGCAATTTGTTTTGTAAGATATTCCGTAACTGTGGTGTGTTAAAACTAAAGGCAGATTTACCAAACTTTGTAGAGACAAGCGGGACTTTAAGAGTTAACCAAACCAGTTCTCAGGTCTGGTTATCTCCATATTGTTATATTTCAACAAGGAAGTGAGATATGTTGGAAGCTTGTGGAGCAGGAAGTGAGGTATGTTTCCTGCTTGTGGAGAAGGAAGTGAGATATGTTGGAAGCTTGTGGAGCAGGAAGTGAGATATGTTGGAAGCTTATGGAGCAGGAAGTGAGGTATGTTGGAAGCTTATGGAGCAGGAAGTGATGTATGTTGGAAGCTTGTGGAGCAGGAAGTGATGTATGTTGGAAGCTTGTGGAGCAGGAAGTGAGGTATGTTGGAAGCTTGTGGAGCAGGAAGTGAGGTATGTTGGAAGCTTGTGGAGCAGGAAGTGAGGTATGTTGGAAGCTTGTGGAGCAGGAAGTGAGGTATGTTGGAAGCTTGTGGAGCAGGAAGTGAGGTATGTTGGAAGCTTGTGGAGCAGGAAGTGAGGTATGTTGGAAGCTTGTGGAGTAGGAAGTGAGGTATGTTGGAAGCTTGTGGAGCAGGAAGTGAGATATGTTGGAAGCTTGTGGAGCAGGAAGTGAGGTATGTTGGAAGCTTGTGGAGCAGGAAGTGAGGTATGTTGGAAGCTTGTGGAGCAGGAAGTGAGGTATGCTGGAAGCTTGTGGAGCAGGAAGTGAGGTATGTTGGAAGCTTGTGGAGCAGGAAGTGAGTTATGTTGGAAGCTTGTGGAGCAGGAAGTGAGATATGTTGGAAGCTTGTGGAGCAGGAAGTGAGGTATGTTGGAAGCTTGTGGAGTAGGAAGTGAGATATGTTGGAAGCTTGTGGAGCAGGAAGTGAGGTATGTTGGAAGCTTGTGGAGCAGGAAGTGAGGTATGTTGGAAGCTTGTGGAGCAGGAAGTTAGGTATGTTGGAAGCTTGTGGAGTAGGAAGTGAGGTATGTTGGAAGCTTGTGGAGCAGGAAGTGAGGTATGTTGGAAGCTTGTGGAGTAGGAAGTGAGATATGTTGGAAGCTTGTGGAGCAGGAAGTGAGGTATGTTGGAAGCTTGTGGAGCAGGAAGTGAGGTATGTTGGAAGCTTGTGGAGCAGGAAGTGAGGTATGCTGGAAGCTTGTGGAGCAGGAAGTGAGGTATGTTGGAAGCTTGTGGAGCAGGAAGTGAGTTATGTTGGAAGCTTGTGGAGCAGGAAGTGAGATATGTTGGAAGCTTGTGGAGCAGGAAGTGAGGTATGTTGGAAGCTTGTGGAGCAGGAAGTGAGGTATGCTGGAAGCTTGTGGAGCAGGAAGTGAGGTATGTTGGAAGCTTGTGGAGCAGGAAGTGAGTTATGTTGGAAGCTTGTGGAGCAGGAAGTGAGATATGTTGGAAGCTTGTGGAGCAGGAAGTGAGGTATGTTGGAAGCTTGTGGAGTAGGAAGTGAGATATGTTGGAAGCTTGTGGAGCAGGAAGTGAGATATGTTGGAAGCTTGTGGAGCTGAGCTTTGTAAACAAGAATGGAGTAATGTAGAGATCTACGGGACTTTAGTGAGGTCCAGCTCACCTGATACAGGATGCAGTGATGCGTATTAAAACTGTCACTTGTAATTAAAAGAAGGCCGCTAAGGTAGACGGCATCAGAGGTTTAAGAGTCGTGGCTGCTGCATTCTGGTAAATGGTGACATCATAGCCAACAATGGATCACCTCCAGGGGTGATGTAAGGTAGACGGCATCAGAGGTTTAAGAGTCGTGGCTGCTGCATTCTGGTAAATGGTGACATCATAGCCAACAATGGATCACCTCTAAGAGTCGTGGCTGCTGCACAATGGCAAGTTGTCATCTGCTTCCTGCTCTTCGTGGAGAAGATGTATTTCTAAAATGTGAAGAAGTCTACTTTACATTGGAGCTTTTTAACGAGCTTCATCAGTATGTTTTCTATGCTTTAGGGGAGGGAGGAGGGAGGGAGGGAGAGAGGGAGGGAGGGAGATGTATTTCTAAAATGTGAAGAAGTCTACTTTACATTGGAGCTTTTTAACGAGCTTCATCAGAATGTTTTCTAGGCTTTAGAGGAAGGGGAGGGAGGGAGGGAGGGAGGTGTATTTCTAAAATGTGAAGAAGTCTACTTTACATTGGAGCTTTTTAACGAGCTTCATCAGAATGTTTTCTAGGCTTTAGAGGAAGGGGAGGGAGAGAGGGAGAGAGGGAGGGAGGGAGAGATGTATTTCTAAAATGTGAAGAAGTCTACTTTCCATTGGAGCTTTTTAACGAGCTTCATCAGTATGTTTTCTAGGCTTTAGGGAGAGGAGGGAGGGAGGGAGGGAGAGATGTATTTCTAAAATGTGAAGAAGTCTACTTTACATTGGAGCTTTTTAACGAGCTTCGTCAGTCTTTTCTAGGCTTTAGGGGGAGAAGGGAGGGAGGGAGAGAGGGAGGAGGGAGCGAGAGAGGGAGGGAGAGATGTATTTCTAAAATGTGAAGAAGTCTACTTTACATTGGAGCTTTTTAACGAGCTTCATCAGTATGTTTTCTAGGCTTTAGGGAGAGGGAGGGAGAGAGGGAGGGAGAGAGGGAGGGAGAGAGACTCTGCATGCAGAATTCTGCAAAAATATCCTCCGTGTACAACGCAGAACACCAAATAATGCATGCAGAGCAGAATTAGGCCGATACCCACTAATGATCAAAATCCAGAAAAGAGCCGTTAAATTCTACAACCACCTAAAAGGAAGCGATTCCCAAACCTTCCATAACAAAGCCATCACCTACAGAGAGATGAACCTGGAGAAGAGTCCCCTAAGCAAACTGGTCCTAGGGCTCTGTTCACAAACACAAACACACCCCACAAAGCCCCAGGACAACAGCACAATTAGACCCAACCAAATCATGAGAAAACAAAAAGATAATTACTTGACACATTGGAAAGAATTAACAAAAAAACAGAGCAAACTAGAATGCTATTTGGCCCTAAACAGAGAGTACACAGTGGCAGAATACCTGACCACTGTGACTGACCCAAACTTAAGGAAAGCTTTGACTATGTACAGACTCAGTGAGCATAGCCTTGCTATTGAGAAAGGCCGCCGTAGGCAGACATGGCTCTCAAGAGAAGACAGGCTATGTGCACACTGCCCACAAAATGAGGTGGAAACCGAGCTGCACTTCCTAACCTCCTGCCCAATGTATGACCATATTAGAGACACATATTTCCCTCAGATCACACAGATCCACAAAGAATTCGAAAACAAATCCAATTTTGATAAACTCCCATATCTACTGGGTGAAATTCCACAGTCTGCCATCACAGCAGCAAGATTTGTGACCTGTTGCCACAAGAAAAGGGCAACCAGTGAAAAACAAACACCATTGTAAATACAACCCATATTTATGCTTACTTATTTTAACTTGTGTGCTTTAACCATTTGTACATTGTTACAACACTGTATATATTTAATATGACACTCGTAATGTCTTTATTGTTTTGAAACTTCTGTATGTGTAATGTTAACTGTTAATTCGTTTTGTTTGTTTCACTTTTGTGTATTGTCTACCTCATTTGCTTTGGCAATGTTAACACATGTTTCCCATGCCAATAAAGCCCCTTGAATTGAATTGAATTGAATTGAGAGAGAGGGAGGGAGAGAGGGAGAGAGAGAGAGATGTATTTCTAATATGAAGAAGTCTACTTTACATTGGAGCTTCATGTTTTCTAGAATTTAGATCTTTATCAATCCAGATACTTCTAGAACCCGCTGAGAGAAACCATCCAATGAGTGGAGACGTATCTGAGACATGTTAACTATCACTGTTGTGGTTGTCTCCCCTAGCTACCTTAAGATGGATGCACTAACTGAGGGAAACTGTATTTACTATCACTGTTGTGGTTGTCTCACCTAGCTACCTTAAGATGGATGCACTAACTGAGGGAAACTGTATTTACTATCACTGTTGTGGTTGTCTCACCTAGCTACCTTAAGATGGATGCACTAACTGAGGGAAACTGTATTTACTATCACTGTTGTGGTTGTCTTCCCATAGCTACCTTAAGATGGATGCACTAACTGAGGGAAACTGTATTTACGATCACTGTTGTGGTTGTCTCACCTAGCTACCTTAAGATGGATGCACTAACTGAGGGAAACTGTATTTACTATCACTGTTGTGGTTGTCTCACCTAGCTACCTTAAGATGAATGCACTAACTGAGGGAAACTGTGTTTACTATCACTGTTGTGGTTGTCTCACCTAGCTACCTTAAGATGGATGCACTAACTGAGGGAAACTGTATTTACTATCACTGTTGTGGTTGTCTCACCAAGCTACCTTAAGATGGATGCATTAACTGCAAGTTTTTCTGGATAGTGACCATACTATTCCCTTAAAACCACACAGTGTAAAATACATGGGTCATGTGAACAATAGAGCACATGCATCACATGCTAAGAACACTTGACTGTAAGTCTCTCTGGATAAGAGGGTCTGCTAAATGACTAAAATGTATGTGGAGATTTCATTCAGGTCTCCCTGTTTTAATCACTCTGTTTGTCTTTAGCAGAAGACCGACCAGAATCAGAGGAACCAGAGACGTCTGAACCAGCGAGACTACACCACTGTTCACATTGTGGAAAGAGTTTTACCCATTTAGGGAATCTTAAAAACCACAAGAGAACACATGCAGAGAAGAAGTCTTACAACTGCTCTCAGTGTGGAATGAGTTTTACCCGGTTAGGGAACCTAAAATCGCATGAGAGAATACACACAGGAGAGAAGCCTTACCACTGCTTCCAGTGTGGAAAGAGATTTATCGAGCCAGCACAACTGAAAGTTCATTGGAGAAAACACACAGGGGAAAAACCATTCCAATGCTCTCAGTGTGGAAATACATTTTCCCGATCAGGGGACCTGAAATCACACGAGAGAACACACACAGGGGAAAAGCCTTACCACTGTTCCAATTGTGAAAAGAGTTTCAGTTGGTCAGGGCAACTGAAAGAGCATAAGAGAATACACACAGGAGAAAAGCCATTCCAATGCTCGCAGTGTGGAAAGAGTTTTACCCGGATAGAGAACCTGAGAACACATGAGAGAATACACACAGGAGAGAAGCCGTTCCAATGCTCTCAGTGTGGAAAGAGTTTTACTCAATTAAGGAGTCTGAAAAGTCATGAGAGGACACACACAGGGGAGAAGCCTTTCCAATGATCTCAGTGTGGAAACGGTTTTAACCGGTTAGGGTACCTGAAAACACATGAGGTGACACACAAAGGAGGGTAGCCTCACCTCTGCTCCCAGTGTGAAAGAGTTTTACTCAATTAAGGGTCCTGAAAGAGCAGGAGAGAATAAATACTCTTCATGTCACTACTCATTGTGGAAAGACATGTTCTGGCTTATGGTTTTGACTGAGAATTTGTGTTTTTGTCATGAAATCTAATTGTATATATTAAATCATACTCACAAATAGGTCGACATTTGTTTTTTATATTTGAGATTCTTCAAAGTAGCCACCCTTTGCCTTGATGACAGCTTTGCACACTCTTGGCATTCTTTCAACCAGCTTCATGAGGTAGTCACCTGGAATTAATTTCAATTAACAGGTGTGCCTTGTGAAGTTCATTTGTGGAATTTCTTTCCTTCTTAATGCAATTGAGCCAATCATTTGTGTTGTGACAATGTAGGGGGGGTGGTATCCAGAAGATAGCCCTATTTGTAAAAAGACCAAGTCCATATTATGGCAAGAACAGCTCAAAAAAGCAAAGTGAAACAACAGTCCATCATTACTTTAAGACATGAAGGTCAGTCAATCTGGAAAATCTCAAGAACTTTGAAAGTTTCTTCAAGTGCAGTCGCAAAAACCATCAAGCGCTATGATGAAACTGGCTCTCATGAGGCCCGCCACAGGAAAGGAAGACCCAGAGTTACCTCTGCTGCAGAGGATAAATTCATTAGATTTAGCTGCACCTCAGATTACAGGCCAAATAAATGCTTCACAGAGTTACCCAAGTATGTGTCATAGCATCATCGGACTGAGCTTGTTGTCATTGCAGGCAATGTCAATGCTGTGCATTACAGGGAAGACATCCTCCTCCCTCATGTGGTGCCCTTCCTGCAGGTTCATCCTGACATGACCCTCCAGCATGACAATGCCACCAGCCATACTGTTCGTTCTGTGCGTGATTTCCTGCAAGACCGGAATATCTATTCTGCCATGGCCAGCGAAGAGCCCGGATCTCAATCCCATTGAGCACGTCTGGGGCCTGTTGGATCGGAGGGTGAGGGCTAGGGTGATTTCCCCCAGAAATGTCAGGAAACTTGCAGGTGCCTTGGTGGAAGAGTGGGGTAACATCTCACAGCAAGAACTGGCAAATCTGGTGCAGTCCATGAGGAGGAGATGCACTGCAGTACTTAATGCAGCTGGTGGCCACACCAGATACTGACTATTACTTTTGATTTTCACCCCCCCTTTTGTTCAGGGACACATTATTCCATTTCTGTTAGTCACATGTCTGTGGAACTTGTTCAGTTTATGTCTGTTGTTGAATCTTATGTTCATACAAATATTTACACATGTTAAGTTTGCCGAAAATAAATGCAGTTGACAGTGAGAGGACGTTTCTTTTTTGCTGAGTTTATTTTACAATGTAGAAAATAGTATAAATAAAGAAAAATTCTTGAATGAGTTTGTGTCAAGTTTTGACTGGCACTGTGTATATATACGCGTAACTCAGGAAGAGTAGCTGTGGTGTAGTTTGGACAGATGGAGGCTCCATAGCTGTATGGATCTGTAACTGCTACAGTGTAGTTTAGTAGGATGGAGGCTCCATGGCTGTATGGATCTGTAACTGATAGTGTAGTTTAGTAGGATGGAGGCTCCATAGCTGTATGGATCTGCTACAGTGTAGTTTAGTAGGATGGAGGCCCCATAGCTGTATGGATCTGTAACTGCTACAGTGTAGTTTAGTAGGATGGAGGCTCCATAGCTGTATGGATCTGCTGTGATAGCCTCCTCTTCCTCTTTCACTACAAAAGATTCTTTAACTATAAAATCCTTTTTCATTCAATGTGATAGAGGAGGAAGAGGAGGCTATCATTCTGAAAGCTTCTGCGTCTCCTTTCACTGTAGCATCATCCTTTTCTTTTAATGTTGAATGAGGACCGTACCGAAGCTGCAGCGGAGGGGGGACAGAAGCAGCCCCTACACTGCTATATAATGGTGTAGAGGAGGGAGGGGGGACAGAAGCAGCCCCTACACTGCTATATGATGGTGTAGAGGAGGGAGGGGGGACAGAAGCAGCCTCTACACTGCTATATGATGGTGTAGAGGAGGGAGGGGGGACAGAAGCAGCCCCTACACTGCTATATGATGGTGTAGAGGAGGGGGGGGGGCAGAAGCAGCCCCTACACTGCTATATGATGGTGTAGAGGAGGGAGGGGGGGACAGAAGCAGCCCCTACACTGCTATATGATGGTGTAGAGGAAAGGGGGGGGGGGGGGGGGCAGAAGCAGCCCCTACACTGCTATATGATGGTGTAGAGGAGGGAGGGGGCGACAGAAGCAGCCCCTACACTGCTATATGATGGTGTAGAGGATGGGGGGGGGACAGAAGCAGCCCCTACACTGCTATATGATGGTGTAGAGGAGGGAGGGGGCGACAGAAGCAGCCCCTACACTGCTATATGATGGTGTAGAGGATGGGGGGGGGACAGAAGCAGCCGCTACACTGCTATATGATGGTGTAGAGGAGGGAGGAGGGGGGGGGGGGGGGGGCAGAAGCAGCCCCTACACTGCTATATGATGGTGTAGAGGAGGGGGGGGGCAGAAGCAGCCCCTACACTGCTATATGATGGTGTAGAGGAGGGAGGGGGGACAGAAGCAGCCCCTACACTGCTATATGATGGTGTAGAGGAGGGAGGGGGGACAGAAGCAGCCCCTACACTGCTATATGATGGTGTAGAGGAGGGAGGGAGGGGGGACAGAAGCAGCCCCTACACTGCTATATGATGGTGTAGAGGAGGGAGGGGGGGACAGAAGCAGCCCCTACACTGCTATATGATGGTGTAGAGGAGGGGGGGGGGGAGACAGAAGCAGCCCCTACACTGCTATATGATGGTGTAGGGGAGGGGGGGGCAGAAGCAGCCCCTACACTGCTATATGATGGTGTAGAGGAGGGGGGGGGGGACAGAAGCAGGCCCTACACTGCTATTTGATGGTGTAGAGGAGGGGGGGGGGGGGGGGCGGACGGAGAGAAGCAGCCCCTACACTGCTATATGATGGTGTAGAGGAGGGGGGGGGGGGGGACAGAAGCAGGCCCTACACTGCTATTTGATGGTGTAGAGGAGGGGGGGGGGGGGGGACAGAAGCAGCCCCTACACTGCTATATGATGGTGTAGAGGAGGGGGGGGGGGGCAGAAGCAGCCCCTACACTGCTATATGATGGTGTAGAGGAGGGGGGGAACAGAAGCAGCCCCTACACTGCTATATGATGGTGTAGACTAGGGGGGGGGGGACAGAAGCAGCCCGTACACTGCTATATGATGGTGTAGAGGAGGGAGGGGGGGGTCAGAAGCAGCCCCTACACTGCTATATGATGGTGTAGAGGAGGAGGGGGACAGAAGCAGCCCCTACACTGCTATATGATGGTGTAGAGGAGGGAGGGGGGGACAGAAGCAGCCCCTACACTGCTATATGATGGTGTAGAGGAGGAGGGGGACAGAAGCAGCCCCTACACTGCTATATGATGGTGTAGAGGAGGGAGGGGGGACAGAAGCAGCCCCTACACTGCTATATGATGGTGTAGAGGAAAGGGGGGGGGGGGGGGGCAGAAGCAGCCCCTACACTGCTATATGATGGTGTAGAGGAGGGAGGGGGGGACAGAAGCAGCCCCTACACTGCTATATGATGGTGTAGATGAGGGAGGGGGGGGGGGGACAGAAGCAGCCCCTACACTGCTATATGATGGTGTAGAGGAGGGAGGGGGGGACAGAAGCAGCCCCTACACTGCTATATGATGGTGTAGAGGATGGGGGGGGGGACAGAAGCAGCCCCTACACTGCTATATGATGGTGTAGAGGAGGGAGGAGGGGGGGGGGGGGGCAGAAGCAGCCCCTACACTGCTATATGATGGTGTAGAGGAGGGGGGGGGGGGCAGAAGCAGCCCCTACACTGCTATATGATGGTGTAGAGGAGGGAGGGGGGGACAGAAGCAGCCCCTACACTGCTATATGATGGTGTAGAGGAGGGGGGGGGGACAGAAGCAGCCCCTACACTGCTATATGATGGTGTAGGGGAGGGGGGGGCAGAAGCAGCCCCTACACTGCTATATGATGGTGTAGAGGAGGGAGGGGGGACAGAAGCAGCCCCTACACTGCTATATGATGGTGTAGAGGAGGGAGGGGGGGACAGAAGCAGCCCCTACACTGCTATATGATGGTGTAGAGGAGGGGGGGGGGGCAGAAGCAGGCCCTACACTGCTATTTGATGGTGTAGAGGAGGGGGGGGGGGGCGGACGGAGAGAAGCAGCCCCTACACTGCTATATGATGGTGTAGAGGAGGGAGGGGGGACAGAAGCAGCCCCTACACTGCTATATGATGGTGTAGAGGAGGGAGGGGGGACAGAAGCAGCCCCTACACTGCTATATGATGGTGTAGAGGAGGGGGGGGGGGACAGAAGCAGCCCCTACACTGCTATATGAGGGTGTAGAGGAGGGGGGGGGGGGGGACAGAAGCAGCCCCTACACTGCTATATGATGGTGTAGAGGAGGGAGGGGGGACAGAAGCAGCCCCTACACTGCTATATGATGGTGTAGAGGAGGGGGGGGGGACAGAAGCAGCCCCTACACTGCTATATGATGGTGTAGACTAGGGGGGGGGGGGGGGGGACAGAAGCAGCCCCTACACTGCTATATGATGGTGTAGAGGAGGGAGGGGGGGGTCAGAAGCAGCCCCTACACTGCTATATGATGGTGTAGAGGAGGGAGGGGGGGACAGAAGCAGCCCCTACACTGCTATATGATGGTGTAGAGGAGGGAGGGGGGACAGAAGCAGCCCCTACACTACTATATGATGGTGTAGAGGAGGGAGGGGGGACAGAAGCAGCCCCTACACTGCTATATGATGGTGTAGAGGAGGGGGGGGGGGACAGAAGCAGCCCCTACACTGCTATATGATGGTGTAGAGGAGGGGGGGGGGACAGAAGCAGCCCCTACACTGCTATATGATGGTGTAGAGGAGGGAGGGGGGACAGAAGCAGCCCCTACACTGCTATATGATGGTGTAGAGGAGGGAGGGGGGGACAGAAGCAGCCCCTACACTGCTATATGATGGTGTAGAGGAGGGAGGGGGGGACAGAAGCAGCCCCTACACTGCTATATGATGGTGTAGAGGAGGGAGGGGGGGACAGAAGCAGCCCCTACACTGCTATATGATGGTGTA
This sequence comes from Salvelinus fontinalis, assembly GCF_029448725.1. Lineage (NCBI taxonomy): Eukaryota > Metazoa > Chordata > Actinopteri > Salmoniformes > Salmonidae > Salvelinus > Salvelinus fontinalis. The sequence continues at coordinate 7,675 of NW_026602171.1, read as the reverse complement.
GAGGAGGGAGGGGGGGGGCAGAAGCAGCCCCTACACTGCTATATGATGGTGTAGAGGAGGGAGGGGGGACAGAAGCAGCCCCTACACTGCTATATGATGGTGTAGAGGAGGGAGGGGGGGACAGAAGCAGCCCCTACACTGCTATATGATGGTGTAGAGGAGGGAGGGGGGGGGGGACAGAAGCAGCCCCTACACTGCTATATGATGGTGTAGAGGAGGGAGGGGGGGACAGAAGCAGCCCCTACACTGCTATATGATGGTGTAGAGGAGGGAGGGGGGGACAGAAGCAGCCCCTACACTGCTATATGATGGTGTAGAGGAGGGAGGGGGGGACAGAAGCAGCCCCTACACTGCTATATGATGGTGTAGAGGAGGGGGGGGGGGACAGAAGCAGCCCCTACACTGCTATATGATGGTGTAGAGGAGGGGGGGGGACAGAAGCAGCCTCTACACTGCTATATGATGGTCTAGAGGAGGGAGGGGGGGCAGAAGCAGCCCCTACACTGCTATATGATGGTGTAGAGGAGGGAGGGGGGGACAGAAGCAGCCTCTACACTGCTATATGATGGTGTAGAGGAGGGGGGGGGGGACAGAAGCAGCCCCTACACTGCTATATGATGGTGTAGAGGAGGGAGGGGGGGACAGAAGCAGCCCCTACACTGCTATATGATGGTGTAGAGGAGGGGGGGGGGACAGAAGCAGCCCCTACACTGCTATATGATGGTGTAGAGGAGGGAGGGGGGACAGAAGCAGCCCCTACACTGCTATATGATGGTGTAGAGGAGGGAGGGGGGACAGAAGCAGCCCCTACACTGCTATATGATGGTGTAGAGGAGGGAGGGGGGACAGAAGCAGCCCCTACACTGCTATATGATGGTGTAGAGGAGGGAGGGGGGGACAGAAGCAGCCCCTACACTGCTATATGATGGTGTAGAGGAGGGAGGGGGGGACAGAAGCAGCCCCTACACTGCTATATGATGGTGTAGAGGAGGGAGGGGGGGACAGAAGCAGCCCCTACACTGCTATATGATGGTGTAGAGGAGGGAGGGGGGGACAGAAGCAGCCCCTACACTGCTATATGATGGTGTAGAGGAGGGAGGGGGGGACAGAAGCAGCCCCTACACTGCTATATGATGGTGTAGAGGAGGGAGGGGGGACAGAAGCAGCCCCTACACTGCTATATGATGGTCTAGAGGAGGGAGGGGGGACAGAAGCAGCCCCTACACTGCTATATGATGGTGTAGAGGAGGGAGGGGGGACAGAAGCAGCCCCTACACTGCTATATGATGGTGTAGAGGAGGGAGGGGGGGGACAGAAGCAGCCCCTACACTGCTATATGATGGTGTAGAGGAGGGAGGGGGGACAGAAGCAGCCCCTACACTGCTATATGATGGTGTAGAGGAGGGAGGGGGGGACAGAAGCAGCCCCTACACTGCTATATGATGGTGTAGAGGAGGGAGGGGGGGGGGGGGACAGAAGCAGCCCCTACACTGCTATATGATGGTGTAGAGGAGGGAGGGGGGGACAGAAGCAGCCCCTACACTGCTATATGATGGTGTAGAGGAGGGAGGGGGGACAGAAGCAGCCCCTACACTGCTATATGATGGTGTAGAGGAGGGAGGGGGGACAGAAGCAGCCCCTACACTGCTATATGATGGTGTAGAGGAGGGAGGGGGGACAGAAGCAGCCCCTACACTGCTATATGATGGTGTAGAGGAGGGAGGGGGGGACAGAAGCAGCCCCTACACTGCTATATGATGGTGTAGAGGAGGGAGGGGGGACAGAAGCAGCCCCTACACTGCTATATGATGGTGTAGAGGAGGGAGGGGGGACAGAAGCAGCCCCTACACTGCTATATGATGGTGTAGAGGAGGGAGGGGGGGACAGAAGCAGCCCCTACACTGCTATATGATGGTGTAGAGGAGGGGGGGGGGGACAGAAGCAGCCCCTACACTGCTATATGATGGTGTAGAGGAGGGAGGGGGGACAGAAGCAGCCCCTACACTGCTATATGATGGTGTAGAGGAGGGAGGGGGGGACAGAAGCAGCCCCTACACTGCTATATGATGGTGTAGAGGAGGGAGGGGGGGACAGAAGCAGCCCCTACACTGCTATATGATGGTGTAGAGGAGGGAGGGGGGGACAGAAGCAGCCCCTACACTGCTATATGATGGTGTAGAGGAGGGAGGGGGGGACAGAAGCAGCCCCTACACTGCTATATGATGGTGTAGAGGAGGGAGGGGGGACAGAAGCAGCCCCTACACTGCTATATGATGGTGTAGAGGAGGGAGGGGGGACAGAAGCAGCCCCTACACTGCTATATGATGGTGTAGAGGAGGGAGGGGGGGACAGAAGCAGCCCCTACACTGCTATATGATGGTGTAGAGGAGGGAGGGGGGACAGAAGCAGCCCCTACACTGCTATATGATGGTGTAGAGGGAGGGGGGGACAGAAGCAGCCCCTACACTGCTATATGATGGTGTAGAGGAGGGAGGGGGGACAGAAGCAGCCCCTACACTGCTATATGATGGTGTAGAGGAGGGAGGGGGGGACAGAAGCAGCCCTACACTGCTATATGATGGTGTAGAGGAGGGAGGGGGGGACAGAAGCAGCCCCTACACTGCTATATGATGGTGTAGAGGAGGGAGGGGGGGACAGAAGCAGCCCCTACACTGCTATATGATGGTGTAGAGGAGGGAGGGGGGGACAGAAGCAGCCCCTACACTGCTATATGATGGTGTAGAGGAGGGAGGGGGGACAGAAGCAGCCCCTACACTGCTATATGATGGTGTAGAGGAGGGAGGGGGGACAGAAGCAGCCCCTACACTGCTATATGATGGTGTAGAGGAGGGAGGGGGGACAGAAGCAGCCCCTACACTGCTATATGATGGTGTAGAGGAGGGAGGGGGGACAGAAGCAGCCCCTACACTGCTATATGATGGTGTAGAGGAGGGAGGGGGGACAGAAGCAGCCCCTACACTGCTATATGATGGTGTAGAGGAGGGAGGGGGGACAGAAGCAGCCCCTACACTGCTATATGATGGTGTAGAGGAGGGAGGGGGGACAGAAGCAGCCCCTACACTGCTATATGATGGTGTAGAGGAGGGAGGGGGGGACAGAAGCAGCCCCTACACTGCTATATGATGGTGTAGAGGAGGGAGGGGGGACAGAAGCAGCCCCTACACTGCTATATGATGGTGTAGAGGAGGGAGGGGGGGACAGAAGCAGCCCCTACACTGCTATATGATGGTGTAGAGGAGGGAGGGGGGACAGAAGCAGCCCCTACACTGCTATATGATGGTGTAGAGGAGGGAGGGGGGACAGAAGCAGCCCCTACACTGCTATATGATGGTGTAGAGGAGGGAGGGGGGACAGAAGCAGCCCCTACACTGCTATATGATGGTGTAGAGGAGGGAGGGGGGGACAGAAGCAGCCCCTACACTGCTATATGATGGTGTAGAGGAGGGAGGGGGGACAGAAGCAGCCCCTACACTGCTATATGATGGTGTAGAGGAGGGAGGGGGGGACAGAAGCAGCCCCTACACTGCTATATGATGGTGTAGAGGAGGGAGGGGGGGACAGAAGCAGCCCCTACACTGCTATATGATGGTGTAGAGGAGGGAGGGGGGGACAGAAGCAGCCCCTACACTGCTATATGATGGTGTAGAGGAGGGGGGGGGGGACAGAAGCAGCCCCTACACTGCTATATGATGGTGTAGAGGAGGGAGGGGGGACAGAAGCAGCCCCTACACTGCTATATGATGGTGTAGAGGAGGGAGGGGGGGACAGAAGCAGCCCCTACACTGCTATATGATGGTGTAGAGGAGGGAGGGGGGGACAGAAGCAGCCCCTACACTGCTATATGATGGTGTAGAGGAGGGAGGGGGGACAGAAGCAGCCCCTACACTGCTATATGATGGTGTAGAGGAGGGAGGGGGGGACAGAAGCAGCCCCTACACTGCTATATGATGGTGTAGAGGAGGGAGGGGGGGACAGAAGCAGCCCCTACACTGCTATATGATGGTGTAGAGGAGGGAGGGGGGGACAGAAGCAGCCCCTACACTGCTATATGATGGTGTAGAGGAGGGAGGGGGGGACAGAAGCAGCCCCTACACTGCTATATGATGGTGTAGAGGAGGGAGGGGGGACAGAAGCAGCCCCTACACTGCTATATGATGGTGTAGAGGAGGGAGGGGGGGACAGAAGCAGCCCCTACACTGCTATATGATGGTGTAGAGGAGGGGAGGGGGGACAGAAGCAGCCCCTACACTGCTATATGATGGTGTAGAGGAGGGAGGGGGGGACAGAAGCAGCCTCTACACTGCTATATGATGGTGTAGAGGAGGGAGGGGGGGACAGAAGCAGCCCCTACACTGCTATATGATGGTGTAGAGGAGGGGGGGGGGACAGAAGCAGCCCCTACACTGCTATATGATGGTGTAGAGGAGGGAGGGGGGACAGAAGCAGCCCCTACACTGCTATATGATGGTGTAGAGGAGGGAGGGGGGGGGACAGAAGCAGCCCCTACACTGCTATATGATGGTGTAGAGGAGGGAGGGGGGGCAGAAGCAGCTCCTACACTGCTATATGATGGTGTAGATGAGGGAGGGGGGGGGGGGACAGAAGCAGCCCCTACACTGCTATATGATGGTGTAGAGGAGGGAGGGGGGACAGAAGCAGCCCCTACACTGCTATATGATGGTGTAGAGGAGGGAGGGGGGGACAGAAGCAGCCCCTACACTGCTATATGATGGTGTAGAGGAGGGAGGGGGGGGACAGAAGCAGCCCCTACACTGCTATATGATGGTGTAGAGGAGGGAGGGGGGGGACAGAAGCAGCCCCTACACTGCTATATGATGGTGTAGAGGAGGGAGGGGGGACAGAAGCAGCCCCTACACTGCTATATGATGGTGTAGAGGAGGGAGGGGGGACAGAAGCAGCCCCTACACTGCTATATGATGGTGTAGAGGAGGGAGGGGGGGACAGAAGCAGCCCCTACACTGCTATATGATGGTGTAGAGGAGGGAGGGGGGGACAGAAGCAGCCCCTACACTGCTATATGATGGTGTAGAGGAGGGAGGGGGGGACAGAAGCAGCCCCTACACTGCTATATGATGGTGTAGAGGAGGGAGGGGGGGACAGAAGCAGCCCCTACACTGCTATATGATGGTGTAGAGGAGGGAGGGGGGGACAGAAGCAGCCCCTACACTGCTATATGATGGTGTAGAGGAGGGAGGGGGGGACAGAAGCAGCCCCTACACTGCTATATGATGGTGTAGAGGAGGGAGGGGGGGCAGAAGCAGCCCCTACACTGCTATATGATGGTGTAGAGGAGGGAGGGGGGGACAGAAGCAGCCCCTACACTGCTATATGATGGTGTAGAGGAGGGGGGGGGGGACAGAAGCAGCCCCTACACTGCTATATGATGGTGTAGAGGAGGGAGGGGGGGACAGAAGCAGCCCCTACACTGCTATATGATGGTGTAGAGGAGGGAGGGGGGGACAGAAGCAGCCCCTACACTGCTATATGATGGTGTAGAGGAGGGAGGGGGGACAGAAGCAGCCCCTACACTGCTATATGATGGTGTAGAGGAGGGAGGGGGGGACAGAAGCAGCCCCTACACTGCTATATGATGGTGTAGAGGAGGGAGGGGGGGACAGAAGCAGCCCCTACACTGCTATATGATGGTGTAGAGGAGGGAGGGGGGACAGAAGCAGCCCCTACACTGCTATATGATGGTGTAGAGGAGGGAGGGGGGACAGAAGCAGCCCCTACACTGCTATATGATGGTGTAGAGGAGGGAGGGGGGGACAGAAGCAGCCCCTACACTGCTATATGATGGTGTAGAGGAGGGAGGGGGGGGACAGAAGCAGCCCCTACACTGCTATATGATGGTGTAGAGGAGGGAGGGGGGACAGAAGCAGCCCCTACACTGCTATATGATGGTGTAGAGGAGGGAGGGGGGGACAGAAGCAGCCCCTACACTGCTATATGATGGTGTAGAGGAGGGAGGGGGGACAGAAGCAGCCCCTACACTGCTATATGATGGTGTAGAGGAGGGAGGGGGGGACAGAAGCAGCCCCTACACTGCTATATGATGGTGTAGAGGAGGGAGGGGGGGGACAGAAGCAGCCCCTACACTGCTATATGATGGTGTAGAGGAGGGAGGGGGGACAGAAGCAGCCCCTACACTGCTATATGATGGTGTAGAGGAGGGAGGGGGGGACAGAAGCAGCCCCTACACTGCTATATGATGGTGTAGAGGAGGGAGGGGGGACAGAAGCAGCCCCTACACTGCTATATGATGGTGTAGAGGAGGGAGGGGGGGACAGAAGCAGCCCCTACACTGCTATATGATGGTGTAGAGGAGGGAGGGGGGGACAGAAGCAGCCCCTACACTGCTATATGATGGTGTAGAGGAGGGAGGGGGGACAGAAGCAGCCCCTACACTGCTATATGATGGTGTAGAGGAGGGAGGGGGGGACAGAAGCAGCCCCTACACTGCTATATGATGGTGTAGAGGAGGGAGGGGGGGACAGAAGCAGCCCCTACACTGCTATATGATGGTGTAGAGGAGGGAGGGGGGGACAGAAGCAGCCCCTACACTGCTATATGATGGTGTAGAGGAGGGAGGGGGGGACAGAAGCAGCCCCTACACTGCTATATGATGGTGTAGAGGAGGGAGGGGGGGACAGAAGCAGCCCCTACACTGCTATATGATGGTGTAGAGGAGGGAGGGGGGGACAGAAGCAGCCCCTACACTGCTATATGATGGTGTAGAGGAGGGGGGGGGGGACAGAAGCAGCCCCTACACTGCTATATGATGGTGTAGAGGAGGGAGGGGGGACAGAAGCAGCCCCTACACTGCTATATGATGGTGTAGAGGAGGGAGGGGGGACAGAAGCAGCCCCTACACTGCTATATGATGGTGTAGAGGAGGGAGGGGGGGACAGAAGCAGCCCCTACACTGCTATATGATGGTGTAGAGGAGGGAGGGGGGACAGAAGCAGCCCCTACACTGCTATATGATGGTGTAGAGGAGGGAGGGGGGGACAGAAGCAGCCCCTACACTGCTATATGATGGTGTAGAGGAGGGAGGGGGGGACAGAAGCAGCCCCTACACTGCTATATGATGGTGTAGAGGAGGGAGGGGGGACAGAAGCAGCCCCTACACTGCTATATGATGGTGTAGAGGAGGGAGGGGGGGACAGAAGCAGCCCTACACTGCTATATGATGGTGTAGAGGAGGGAGGGGGGGACAGAAGCAGCCCCTACACTGCTATATGATGGTGTAGAGGAGGGAGGGGGGACAGAAGCAGCCCCTACACTGCTATATGATGGTGTAGAGGAGGGAGGGGGGGACAGAAGCAGCCCCTACACTGCTATATGATGGTGTAGAGGAGGGAGGGGGGACAGAAGCAGCCCCTACACTGCTATATGATGGTGTAGAGGAGGGAGGGGGGGACAGAAGCAGCCCCTACACTGCTATATGATGGTGTAGAGGAGGGAGGGGGGACAGAAGCAGCCCCTACACTGCTATATGATGGTGTAGAGGAGGGAGGGGGGGACAGAAGCAGCCCCTACACTGCTATATGATGGTGTAGAGGAGGGAGGGGGGACAGAAGCAGCCCCTACACTGCTATATGATGGTGTAGAGGAGGGAGGGGGGGACAGA